>NC_051164.1:62636346-62774331 GCF_013339745.2 Dermacentor silvarum
CTGTCCTTGTCAGCTGGCGCAGGAAAGTTGGAGATGGCCGCAGTTTTCTGAGGGTCGGGGCGCACTCCAGACTTGTTGATGACGTGGCCCAAAAACAAGAGCTCCTCGTATGCGAAGCGGCACTTTTCTGGCTTCAACGTGAGTCCGGAGGTCTTGATTGCTTGAAGAACTGTTTCAAGGCGCCGGAGGTGTTCCTCGAAGCTTGAGGCAAACACAACGACGTCGTCCAAATAGACGAGGCAAGTCTGCCACTTCAAGCCTGCCAGTACTGTATCCATGACACGTTGGAAAGTGGCAGGCGCCGAGCAAAGACCAAACGGCATGACCTTGAACTCGAACAGTCCGTCTGGTGTTATAAAACGCAGTCTTCTCCCGGTCCCTCTCGTCGCGGAGGGGGGCCTTGACAACGGGCGACGGCGGCGTAGGTCAGCGCTTCCGGCTGGGGTTGCGGCGATTGTGGCTGCACATCGGGAACTCCAAGTGAGCGCTGAACTTCGTCTTTGACGACGTCGGCGATAGATGCCACGTGAGGCTGCGACCTGGGAAGGAGCTTATGCAGCTCTTCGCGAACGACCGCTCTGATGGTCTCGCGCAGGTCGTCGGCGCCTAGCGCTTGAGCGTCGGCGTAGTTGGTCAGGGCACGGCGGTTGTATTGCCTGACGCGCATTTCAAGCGTCTTCTCGATCGTTGTAGCCTCGGAAAGAAATTCGGCGACAGTCTTGGGCGGGTTGCGCATCAATCCGGCGAATAGTTGGTTCTTTGACACCCCGCATCAAGAACCGAACTTTCTTTTCTTCAGACATGTTGGGGTCGGCGTGGCGGAAGAGGCGAGTCATCTCCTCCGTGAAGATCGCGATGTTCTCGTTCGGCAATTGCACTCTGGTTTCTAAGAGAACCTCTGCCCTCTCTTTCGTACGACACTCGTGAAGGTCCTCACGAAGTTTTCACGAAAGAGGTCCCACGTAGCCAGGGTGGTCTCTCTGTTCTCAAACCAGGTTCGAGCAGCGTCATCCAACGAAAAATAGACATGGCGTAGCTTGTCGTCGTCGCTCCATTTGTTGAACGTCGCGGTCCGCTCGTATGTCTCCAGCCAGGTTTCAGGGTCTTCAGCCGATGATCCACGGAAGGTCGGGGGCTCCCGAGGTTGTTGCAGCAGGATGGGGGACGCTGGGGCTGCCATTGAGGTCGTTGACTTGGCCTTGATCGCTGTGGTCTTTTCCGGAAGAAGTCCGTACTCCGGCAGAAGTCCTTGCTGCCTACGGCTAGCTCGCTGGTCCTTGGTGACGTTGGCGTTGTCCTCCGGTTTCGGGCTTGGATCGCGGCTTTGCGGGGGCGTTCGCTGCATGAACGCACTAGCACCTCCACCAGATGTCACGTAGTAGTGACGCTGAAGAAAACAGTCGTAAAACTGTGTACGACGAAACTGGTAGTTTATTGGGCGAACCTGTGCCCACAAAATCAAGGTACACTCAAGCACAACGATAGCGGCGAACACAGTCGGCGATCGTCGAAAATCTGATCAGCAGCGAAACGCGTCGGCTTTTATACCTGAGTCATCGAAGGTTCTAGATTAATTCCTGATGCCCGCGTGTCTTCCAGAAAGTTCTAGACAATTCGCGTCAGTCATGCAATCAGATAACAGAAGCGTCGGTGAAAACAGGCAATGGAAAGAATCATCGATAACGTTCTAGAAACTTCCGATACAGGCGCGTCCTGCGCCGAGCGATAACGTTTAACATTTGTTAGCCGGTGGAAAGTGGCCACCGGTGAAAGACAAACATGCATGTATACGTGTCAATAGTGACACGTGACACTTAAAATTAAAATTAAATTATGGGGTTTTACGTGCCGAAACCACAATCTGATTATGAGGCACGCCGTAGTGGGGGAACTCCGGTATAATTTGGACCACCTGGGGTTCTTTAACGTGTGCCTAAAGCTAAGTGCACAGGTGTTTCCGCATTTCGCCCCCATCGAAATGCGGCCGCAGGCAGCCGGGATTCGATCCCGCGACCTCGTGCTCAGCAGCGGAACGCCTTAGCCAGTGAGCCACCGCGGCGGGTAATTACAGTAACAAAAGCGGTTTCTGTATTATTGCTAACTACTTACCCTTGCGTGCCTAGTAACAAAAACGTATTTTTGAAGTTTTAGCAAAGTTACAGATATTAATAATGTTACGTATTATTTTTTTTTACTAACACCAAGGCGAAACGCATTGATATGTTCTGCAGGATGGTCTCTTTTTTTCACATTTACGGCATATTGAGGGGTGCAGTTCTTCCAGCTCACCTCTGTGACCTCCTGGTATCGCGCCTTCAGGATTATCGACAGTGTGCGAAAAAAAAAAAAAAGAACGTGGCAAGCGTAACAAATTTCCATGAAGTGCAACAGTTTGCGGCGTCGCTTATGGTTTCCATCCTTATGTCGCAGGTCAAGCGTGGTCTTGCTATCTAGAAGTTAGAAGTTGCTAGCTTTAACCTTTAGCGCAGAAACCTATCAGGGTCTTTAGAAGTGTAGAATGTGCAGAATAAGGCGTTGTTCATAGTTAACCGTCGCAGAGGTATTGACCTGTAGGTAAATGGTGAAAAAGCCGGTATTCAGTGAAACTTCAGAAATCTGATAAATTGGCTAGATGCAATTTAGTCTGATCGGCAAATTTGTCGGTTTCGTTGTCTCGCTTCAAATCAACATTTAGTGTTCCAGAACTACGTGCAAATTTCATTCCGGCTCCATTCCGTAATCTCAGGCTGTCATTCCATTCCCATTCCCTTCCGGGTGCTTAAGAAAATGTGGAATGATTCCGGAATCATTCCAACTCTGGAGTTCTCACGCTGCATTTCTGCTCGCAAAAAAAAAAAAAACTACATTTATTTGTTTATCTCGTTGAACTATATACCGATGTTTGCGGGTCATGTTGTTAGACAGAGCCTTGCGGTGTTCAGATATACTAGGCTGTCAACATTTGAGGAAATACAATAATCTGCACTAAGGGAAGAAGGTGAACACAGAGGATATTGTATTATTATTGGAAAATGCATTGCCGCTCATTGCTGTGTGTATCACGCTCTTAGCGTTCCCTGTCAAGCCCTTATTACTTATGCTGACTTTATGACAACGCCATTTGATTGATGTCGCGAAGTCTTTGCCTTCTTGTACCCCACAAAGGACAAAGTATATATCATTTTTGCTACGCTGAGTTTGATAGCTGCTCAACATTAAATTCAAAGCGCGTAGCACAGCGTTTTTAACGCGGTAGAGCAGCTTATAAGTAAGTTGTTGATAGGTAAGCAAATCTATTACTAAATATTTAATAGCTGTAACTAAGAATATTGGTTAACATTTCACGGTTTGTTTACGCGAATGGCACGCTCCGTGGCCAGAATTAAAAATGAATGAATTGTGCTAATTTTTCGCCATGTGGAATAATGTTTGGATTTTGTGAGGCGAATTCTGGCGCTCCTCGCCGCCGCCACATGTAGCTTACGCACTCGTCACCGCGTATACTTCTTCGGCAGTTCAGGAAAATAAAAAATGTAAACACTCCGGAACTATCGCCTAGACGCTCCTCGACGCCTTTCTGCAGCGAAGGGACCTGTCTTTTTGGCATCTCCGTAAACGGATCGAATGCCGGAACAGCAAAAAACACCCTTGGCGGCCGCTCTTTCGCACCGGATCCTTTTTTTTTTTATTTTTTTTTTTTATTTCTCGGCTCGCTTCCGTGCGCCTTTATATCCCCAAGGCTCCGTTTAGGGACTATAGCCCCCTAGTCCATCGCGCGGAGCCTTACAGGCGCTGGGCAATCTACGGAGAGTGGCTAGAGCGCCGCGGGGTCGGAAGGGGGGAATGGGGGGGGGAGGGGGAGAGAGAGAGAGAAACTGTTAACCGCGGTCTGTCGGCTTCGCGCCTTTGTTTCCTCGGCGTCGATCTCCTCCCTGCCTTTCCACGCCGCCAGCGGGACGAGGTAGGGCAAGACGGGAGTTTATGGGACGAGATCAAGGCGGGAAAAGGGGAAGCTGTTCTCATATTGCGGTGGACGGCCAAGAAGAAATCAACTGGACCCAGTGGTGTTTCTCTATGTGTACGCCTACTGTGCGTGCGTGCGTGCGTGCGTGCGTGCGTGCGTGCGTGCGTGCGTGCGTGCGTGCGTGGGAGAAATAGTGTGTGTTAGAGAAAGAGGGAGAGACTAAGCGGATGTGCTCGTGGGAGAAGGACAGCGTGCGCTGTGTGGGGCGGCGGAAAGAGTTAGAGAGAGTGTGAAGGCAGGAGCCTCGCACGCGGCCTCATCAATCAGTCTGCTAACCGAAAAGGGCCCGATAGATTGGACGACCCATCGATTTCGACCAGGCCGTCGCCAGTGGGCCAACGGGTGGGCGCGCGCGCGTGTTGGTGTTTCCCAGCTGCCACCGCGCACCGCTGCTGTAACCAAATACACACGCACGAAAGAGAGAGAGATGGGAGGGGGGAGGGGGTGGTATAGTGTGTAAAGCTATAGGGCAGGGGGCACAGTGTTTTGGCTTGGTGGACGCCGCCTTCTCTTTAGGAACGTGTCTTTTCGCTTTCCCTGTTGATTCGTTTGTATTTTTTCTCTGCATCCCCGTAAGCTGCTGCTGCCTCGGTGGTTTCTGTTTTCGCCTCCTCTTTGCCCTGCCGCCCCCCCCCCCCTCTCTATCACGGCGTCCTCGCGCAAACACACACGCACGCGTGAATTCCGGTCGATCGATCGATGACTCCGCGAGCCAGTGGCTATATAGTGCTGGACGAACTACTCGGGTAGTGCGCGTTATGGTTCGAGCTATCTCGCTAGATATATTGCGAGATATCCTGTTTAGAACGTTAGAATGTGTATACCCGAAAGTAGATAATAGTGTGCTCAGTCTTCGTCAAGCCCTTCGAGTTTAAGGTCAATAACGGGCTGGCAAACATTAACGTATACCGTACAGGCCTAAATTTGCGGACGGGACAAAGAAGATGAAACAAGACACTTGGCTTATACTAGCAACTAAATCGTTTAGGCACGGGAAATACATATGGAAGGCATGGTGTAGATCGAGATGAGAAAATGCACGCGTAAATATTATGCGTAAGCCTAACTGATGGCTGGCTTGAGAAGTGATAGACCGCCTACGTCTTAACGGTACATATGCGTACAGACGAGCAAGTACATCCGAAAACTATCAAACAAATTACAAAGAAGCAGTGCGCACTCAGGTCGTTGCATTTACTGCCTAGTTGCCATAGCATTAATTACCTTACAGGAACTGCAGTTACTAAGCGTAGAGTTAGTAACATTACTAACTACACAAGGTAATCACAAGCCGTTACTAAAGTCTCCGCTACCAATTCCGAACAAACGTCTTCCACAGCTGGCTCCGCCGTGGGCTCCTCAAACTCACGACGTTTCGTGGGAGTCGAATCCTCCACCTTCGATGGGAGTCGAACCAATGACCTTTGGTGTTAATTAGGACGAAGTTAATTAGCGTAGCGTCAATTAAGGCACTCGAACCCACGATCTTTGGTGGGAGAGAACAAGTAATAAGAAGTGACAACGCGCATTCGAGTGAGAATGTCGAGTAATTTAATGAATGTCTCGTGAGCGCGCAGGTTTTTTTTTTTTTTTTTTCCTCGAAGCATTCGAGCAGAAAGGAATATCCGACATCTCCGAAAGCGAACTCTCGAATCTAATGCTAATGGAATAGCAAGGACAATTCGAATCTTACTCGAAATTTAGAATACTCGCACACCCTTAATGCGGAGCATCGATTCTACGCGGTCATATATATATATATATATATATATATATATATATATATAATATATATATATAATATATATATATATAATATATATATATATATATATATATATATATATATATATATATATACAGATGGCTAAACAGAAGGCTTCGCATGCAGGCGATGTATAGTGCGGTGCGTCGAGAAGTAACTAAGGTATGTGATAAGCTAGCCTAACCATAACCAACGGGCGGCGGCCGAACTCTCGCTTCGTTTTATTTCTACTTTATATGCTCGTTTTCGTTCTTCGAAATGGAAAGGAAGTCAGCAGATCCTTGCGGTGGCCGTCGGAGTTAACACTCGGAAGTCGGCTAGGACTCGGCATAAGCCCTTTTGAAGGATTTTACGCTAGAGCAAAAAAAAAAAAAAAAAAAAAAAAAAAAAAAACATTGTCAAAAGGAAAAGTGCCGGGGGTTCAGAAAGCGTGGAGGCGTGTCGCAAGATCCGAATTCCATTCGGACGCGCTTGGCTTCTGGTGCAGCGTACACCTTTCGGACATCTACACCCGTGATGGAAATGACGAGACCGAGTAAGAAAGAATGAAAGTAAGAAAGAACGAAAGTGGTGCTTTATATTACATATATAAGTACGCGTGGAAAAAAGAAAAAAGAAAAAGATGAAGAGCGGTTTTTGAGGTGTATCGTATCTCGGCGGCTGCTTCGGCGGACTCTTGCGGGAAAGTCGCTTCGATGAGTATAAATCTTTCCCGTGGGAGACGAGGGGGGAGGGAGGGTCGGCGGGCGACAGTATAGCGGCCAGAGATAGATGGCAGGTCAGATAGAGCGGGTCGGGGGAATATAAAGCATTCTCAGTATACACCGGTGATGCGACTGTGCGCGCGATATGGCCGGATGGCTCTCGCAGTGGTGGCTGCAATTCTTGCCATTTTTTGCCATTTTGAGGGGGTTGAGGATTGGGAGTGTGGGGGTTTGACTGGCGGTGTCCACTTGTCATACCGCGGCCGGCAAGAAATCTATACGCCGCCGATATTGTATGGATGAGGCGGACGTTGCTTCGTTCGATCCGTCGCTGGAAAGACTGCTCGGACGGGTCAGCCCGTGCTGCCTATAGGTCGGTTGGAAATCCTAGACTTTCAACTCTTTCTTTTTTCTTTTTTTTTCTTTTTTTAGAAAAGAAAGGGAGGAAGGAAGGTGGTCGAGCTGTTTTCGCATCAGGTTATGCGTTCCCTGTTGAACTCTCTTACGCGTCCATTTCGGGTTCAGGCTTTCGCTCGTCCCTTCTCAGTCTTCTTTACTTCTTTCTTTTTTCTTTTTTCCCCCTTTTGTCCATCTCTCCATCGTTGAGTAAAAGTAAAATCGGGATCTCAGTAAATGATGTGACGGTAGTGAAGAACCTGTGGTACGACTGTCTAACTTCCTTTCTCTCTCTCGTTCTCTCTTTCCTTACTTCTTCGCCTCTTTTTTTTTTTTTTTTTTCGTCTTCAGTCATAGAGATTAAAACTGCCTATGGATTTATCTGGTGGGTACTGAATAAGCCGTCAGCGAAGAGTGCTTAATTCTTACGATAGTACTTTCTGCATCGCCCGTATCGAGGGTTATCTGCGTTTTCAGGAATATAAACCAAAGTTTTTTTTTTTTTTTTTCGTCTGAGGTTTCTCAATGGCTCTTAAAGCATCGCAGTTATAGCGCTTCGTCGCAATAATATTTTTTTTTCTTCTTCTTCTTTTCCGCGGCCTGCATTAACGTCTCATTGCAAGCACTTTCTACGAGTTCCTTAGATGCGTTTTCATCTTTATTCTTTTGTATAAATAGCGTTCCCGAGGCTTCTACTTTACCTTGCGTAGAAATTTCTCAGTCGTCGCTACGTCTTGACTATCATCATCATCAGCTTATCCTTATGTCCACTGCAAGTTGAAAGCCTCTCCCGAAGATTTCCAATTACCCCTGCCTTGCGACGGCTGAGTCGGTGATATATACGCCGGCAAAATTTATAATCTCACCACACCAGTTTAGTTCTTGGGGGTACGTTGCAAGATCCCCTGGTGGTCAAATTAATCCGGAGTCCCCCACTATGGCGTGTCTCATAATCAATTCGTGGTTTTGGCAAACCCAGCATTCATTCATTCACCTGTTTATTCCGTCCTCGATTGCGTTTACGTTCCCTTGACGCCGCATTCTGTTGTTATTTATTTATTTATTTATTTATTTATTTATTTATTTATTTATTTATTTATTATTTATTATTTATTATTTATTTATTATTATTTATTATTATTTATTTATTTATTTATTTATTTATTATTTATTTATATTTATTTATTTATTATTTATTTATTTATTTATTTATTTATTTATTTATTTATTTATTTATAGACCAGCGGTTAATTCTTTACGACACATTACATGGCCTGCCCGACTCTATTTCTCCCTGTTAATATCTAGCACACCGACAACCCCGTTTGCTCCCTGATCGACATCGCCAATGCATTTCTCCGCAAAGTTCGCGAATTAATATTTAGAAACTGGTGTCATCCTGAGAGAATTCGTTCCAAGTGGATCCGGCTTGCCAACTCCACGGCTAGAATGTGTAAATTGCAATGTGGGCCGTAAGGTAATTAGTTAAATAAAAACTAATTAGTGAATTTTTGTTTATTAGACGATTAGGCATTTCGATTTTTTGTGCAGGTAATGTCCGCCTCTTCGAGTAGACCAGCTCGTGAACTAGAACTGTGCTATCTGCCGCAGGCAACCTTTAAAATTTTTGAAAGTGTTCGCTTAAACACCCTGTATAAATAAATTCGCCTAACAAACTCAATTGACCCTCAGGGCGTCTCCTATGTTATTTTGCTCGTCTCGATTGTAAGTGGTGCTCTTACAGTATGAATCGTTACTATCTTGCCCAATTTGCAAACGTATTTAGCTCACGCAGGCATCGTGGCTCTTTTGCGCCACCATGATTCATCATGTTTCTGTCGATTTAAAATTACGATTATTCATTCCAGTAATCATGCCCAATCCGGAATATGGCGGTCAAGCACACAACGAGAGTAGCTATATGGGCTTTTTGGTATATGGCATATTCTACTAGTTGTAAAGCAGGCGGAACGACGGGGACGTACGGAGATGCATCAGCGATGTGTGTTGTCTAAGCCTTGATATGTCTCATCGTTCAATCGACCTTCAAAGTCATTGAGTGAAAATGCGTCGATGACGCGAAAGGTACAAAACTGGCCGATGCCGCAAAGAATAAGAACACGACAAAAAAAAAATGCTCGGATTGACGTCACATTTCTCAAGGAGATTCCTGTAAAATTTTCTAATTCGGTACATTTCGGTCTGGGTGGGAATCGAATGTGTTCCCCCCGGGATCTGAGACGAGCATGTGCACGCTTCCGCAGAGCCACGGCTGCTTCACGGTTCTGGGTTAGTAAACGTGTGCCTAGTGCGTGCCTGGTTGCGCACGTCACGTCGCAACCATCTCGCTGATGACTAAAAGGTGTGGCCCAGTGCGCGCGTCATTGGGCACGTCACTGGGCGTGCATCATTGGGCACGCCGGAAGAGGAACTTGTACGTCGACGGTGACGTGTACGCGTAGCGCCGGCTGCTTTCGGCGCCAGTTGCTGTACAAGCAACTGGCGCCTCCTAGGAGCCCAAGTGATGGAGTGTGGTCCGAGGATCTCTACCCTTCGGATGATGACGTAGTGGTTACGGAAAGAGATCTGAACATGTCTGACCTGCCGATGGACTACGAGGAATTGTGTGCGCGAAATCTAATAGCATATTTTAAAAAAATGAAGAGAATGTGAAATAAGAGATTGTGAAACAAAGTACATCATATGTGTCCGTCTTTAATGCGTCGGCACCCGGGCTTTCGCCTTCAAGTCGTCTTAGGGATAACATAAGAGACCCTGCGAATTTTTCATTCACTGATGAATGTGTCAAACGCATCTTTTCATCTGCAACGTATTTTACTGAGCCTTTCTGGTCATCGTTCGGTTTTTCTCAGCACAGGTCTCCTTCCTGCCTGTGTACAGCGGTCTGTCGGAGATTAGTGGTCAGTGAAATTTACCGCGATTCATCCGAAGATTATTGGTAGATGAGCTACTGCTACTGCATCAACACGCTCCTCGGCATAAGAGACTGCTGAGTGGAATAATTAAAAAGAAGAGGGGGGTCTAGGAGGGGCTGCGTTCCCGAATTATGGGACCGTAGAAGACAACTAGATATATATACATAGAAATTTTGCAGCCTTACACAATCCCTGACGTGCCGAGAACGATTCCCTTTAGCTTCAGGATGGTAGCTTCGCCATTGTCTCGTAAATTGGTAAAGAAGTGCTCTCCAGAACTTACCAAAACAAAAAAAGTATAGCGTGTTAGTCGTCGCTTCACCACAGCAGGAAAAGAATTCCGTTCTTGTCGCACACACGTGTAAAAACGATTTGATCTGAGAGGTCTCGACAGCAGAGTTTGTCTGATAATATTTCTTCTAGGCTCACCGCGGCCGCCTCTCAGCTCATGACGGCCTCCGGCGCATGTCGCATATCTGTATGTCGTTTTGTTTTGCTATCGACGTCACTGGGCACAAAATTGAGAAAATGTCCGAATAATGGCCCGAGATCCGAAAATAAAATAGCCCATACAATGTCGGAAACTCCGACTTTCTTTTTCCTTTTGTTTTGTTTTTGTTTTGCCCTTTCGACGATTGTGCCCGTCCTCGAATTCCAAGTTGAGGCTGTTGCAGGTCTTTCTTCCAGGAGGGTCACATGGTGTCGTACAAATCCCAGATTTGAAGCGAACCTTAATTCTATGCCTTTGTCCCGTCATCTGTTGTAAGTTTATTTGCTTCACGTCTCCGTCGTCTGTGGCTACTCTTACTACTCTTACGTCGCGGAAGAGTGGAAATGAGGTTTTTCAAGAAAGCGAAGCGCACGTGCGCGCAATTATAGAAAAGTCCGATGAATTATGTAAAGGAGCTCTTGGGAGCTGCCTAGTGAACCGCGACTACTCTGGCGGCTTGAAGCTCATGTGCCGCACTCCGTCTCGCCAAACTTTCGTGCAAAGCAGCGGCGACTCCCTTCAGCCAATCAGTTACGAGAGACTACTTTGTGTTCCAGATAACGCAGTGGTCGCCAATTGTACGCTACTAATTCTTCCGCGAAGCTACAATCCAACCGGCCGGTTGCGCGGAGGGCGATGAGATGCGAGCAAAGGGGGTGGTCGTTCTGGTTCTCTTTTCTATATACTTGGCTGACGCGCGATCCGTACATTGTTAAAAGGGAGTTTTAGATATCGTGCACCCAAAGTTTGGGGACGCAAACTGCCGCGCTTACAAAAGAATGCAAAAAAGGCGTGCATAAGGAAGCAAAAGAGGTACAAGAGAACGCCAGCAGGGCCTGGCGATTTGGGTCGCACAAAGGTCCATTTGGGTACTCAAAGCCGTTTTGGTGCGCAATATCTTAAACTCCCTAATACTGTTCCAGTTCCACTTTGGCGCTGTCTATAAGGGGAACAATGTCGCAAAGGTTTTGCGCTTGACTAAATGGTGGGGCGTTCCACATAAAGTCATGAAGCATAAGGAACAGCGTTCCAGGTAAGGCAACTCATTACTTTTTAAATATACAGAATGGTAAATATGGGGAAGTGTGTTCTTGCGAAAGAGCGACTGTTATCCGGAACAGTGTTCCAGCCCCGCCGCGGTAGCTTAGGGGCTAGAATTTAATTTAATTTAGCAGTGGTCCACATATCTGTACCTATTACCTGGAACATTGTTCGATACAACTGTACTGAAACCGTGTTTAAGTACGCGGTATATCGTCCCACGTGCTAAATCACATAGATATGTACTTATTTGCCACATACATGGTTGCTTTATGTGGAACGCCGTTCCGTTTAGATAAGCGGTAAATATTCGGAGAACGAATTTCCGCTAATGAGTGAAACCTAAGTGCAACGTGATTAAGAGTGTAGCTTTCGCTGCGTTGCGCGACGTTAGTGAAATGGGAGTACACGCGTCCCGCTTATAAGCGGCCACGCGAGAGACAAAAAAAAAGAAAAAGGAAAGATAGAACACAGATACAAACACACAGTTTATTCCGCAGTCTTTGCTGTGAAGGACTCGCTAAGTTGGTCAATTACGGAAGATTGAAGAAAGAATCAATTAAACGGAGGCGTTCTGCGGAAAAGGGAAGGTGCGTGGTTCTTCCTTTTTATTGAATTTCTTTCCTTTTCTTCTTGTACTTTTGCCATATCGCGTCGCGCTTGACATAATTGAATTGGTTCTCGGTTACCGGCGTAAGTAGAAATCTCAGCTGGGACAGGCGCACTGCACGGTGTACTATAGACCTCGGCTCTTTTGCAATTTATAGGCGTGTCACGGTGACATATTAATGACCGTTAAAATGAGCTTGCCGGTGTCGAGGACAGCTGCTGTGCTAGGAAGCCGAGTTAGGGAAGTTGTTCGAATGTTGGAAAAGTGGGTGTTGCGGATATTGATATTATAGCGAGGAAAAAGAACCCACACCGCTCTTATGACCTGAATCTGCTCTGCATGCGCTTGTATTGATTTATTACTTCTTTATAGTATAATGCCTTGTGTGACGTGATGTGTTGCTATGGCAACATACTAGTGGTATTTATTTATTTTTTATTATTATTATTTTAGTTTTGCGTGAACCAACGCATTCGGAGCCGAAATGAGCCGTATCAGTAGTCGGTGTAAGAACGTTGCAAATTCACACGGCGTTTTGTTTTTGCTGTCTTCCTTTTAGGGTTTCTTCTATATGATTTTTTTTAACGTTTGACGATAAGTGCGAATATGGCATCGCAGTACAGCGGGTGCGGCGCAGGCGGCAAATGGATGCCCCGGCGAAGGCACATCGCGCGACCGAATCGGCCACAAACGGGCTTCTTATTTATTTATTTATTTATTTATTTATTTATTTATTTATTTATTTATTTATTTATTTATTTATTTATTTATTTATTTATTTATTTATTTATTTATTATTTATTTATTTATTTATTCCAGTACATTATAGGCCCATTGAAGGGCAATGTGTAAGGAGGTAACAATTTGTAAAGGGCAAGAAATGAAACTCCAAATGCAAGTCCGTACACATGCATGTGCCAAATGCAGGACCAGCTCTCGCACCGTGTCCTTTTCGTGTTTCCATCGTGGCAACACCAACGAGGGGGGCCGGTTGGGGTGGGGGGGGGGGGGGGGGCAGGGGGGGTCTGCGTTTTCACTCTTCTGCGCGGAATGAAGCTGTCAATGGCCGCACGGGCGCCCCCGTGTGACGGTCGGGCGTCGCGGTCGTGGGAACCAGTTCGTGTGACTGATGTGGACTTTATTTTTTCTTTTCTTTACTTTTACCTCGGTTCCCGCGGTGCGACGCGTCTCGTGGTCTCCCAGGAGGTTTATACACGCGCGTTTTTTTTTTCTTTTTTCTTTTTGTAAAGCTGTGCTGACGAAACCGCGAGAAAGACTCGTTGCGAAAGGCCCACGGCGACCACTGTATAGCAGCTATAGAGCTGTATGCTTCAGTCGAACTCGGATATAGCTAACTCGAAGGGTATTGCGAAATAGTTCGATCTATCAATAGTTATAGATATAAAATCATAATTTTGTACAAACATTTTCAAGGGGATTTTACAGCTGTTCGTTATATCCGGTATATCTTCGGTATATATTTGGTATATCCGGGTCGATATATCTGGGTTCGACTGTATAGCGCTCCGTCTGGGAGCCAAGACCGCGATCTCGACTCGACTTTCGCGTCGAGCTGCTCACGTGAGCGATATTCTTTCTCTGAGTGTGCACAGAGAGCGCCCGCAATATAATAGAGGTTGTAAAAGAAACTGTTCAGAAACGCGAGTTCCGAAACGTACTGCCCACAAGGCCTCAGCTTGCTTAAACTTGATACCAACGGCACAGCTTACGGCAATTAAAGTTTAAAAGACATGATGCAGTTATCAGTACATGGTAGAAATATCAGCAGGTCCCAAAGCTTAGGGGAAAAAACTGGCAGTGGGGACCTCTCATAATAAGAAAAATCTGTTTGCATAAAAGGAGACAGAGCAACAATAAAAGTGCGAACATGTGAACTGTGTAAGTAATAAGGAGATAAGTTGATAACATCTAGCAAAATATAACTGGTAACATGCGATAATTTTAATACTAAGCAGCGATCAAGGCACAGACGCGTGAACAAGCACATTGACGTTAAACAATAAGAGTAATATTCAGCCATATATAACAAACACAACTCAATTCATTATCTGAAATACATTATTAGCTGTTCCAGAAAGACCAAGAAATGCACAGCCAGAAAATGACACACTGACATGTATTTCAAGTTGATTCAGTAGAGATACCAGCAGTCGTAGAGGCACTGCGTAATCAATGAGAACAGGAGGCATACGTGAATATATTGGCAAATATCTACAAGGATTCCACAGGTACCTTGGTTCTCCACAAGAAAAGTAGAAAGATACCTATCAAGAAATGGGTCAGGCAAGGAGACACAATCTCTCCAATGCTATTCACTGCATGCTTAGAAGAAGTATTCAAGCTCTTAGACTGGGAAGGATTAGGAGTGAGAATCGACGGCGAATATCTCAGCAACCTTCGGTTTGCAGATGACAATGTCCTATTGAGCAACAATGGAGAGGAATTACAACAAATGATTGAGGACCTTCATCGAGAAAGTGCAAGAATTGGGTTGAAGATGAATATGCAGAAGACAAAGATAATGTTCAATAGCCTGGCAAGGGAACAAGAATTCAGGATCGCCAGTCAGCATCTAGAGTCTGTAAAGGAATATATTTATCTAGGTCAATTACTCACAGGGGACCCTGATCATGAGAAAGAAATTTACAGAAGAATAAAATTGGGTTGGAGTGCATACGGCAGGCATTGCCAAATCCTGACTGGGAGCTTACCACTGTCGTTGAAAAGAAAGGTGTAAAATCATTGCATTCTACCGGTGCTAACATATGGGGCAGAAACTTGGAGGTTAACAAAGAAGCTCGAGAACAAGTTAAGAACCGCACAAAGAGCGATGGAACGAAAAATGTTAGGCCTAACGTTTAGAGACAAGAAGAGAGCGGTGTGGATCAGAGAGCAAGCAGGGATAACCGATATTCTATAGTTGACATTAAGCGGCAAAATGTGGAGCTGGGCAGGCCATGTAATGCGTAGGATGGATAACCGGTGGACCATTAGAGTGACACAATGGTTACCAAAAGAAGGGAAGCGCAGTCGAGGACGGCAGAAAACTAGGTGGGGTGATGAAGTTAGGAAATTTGCAGGCGCAAGTTGGAATCAGCTAGCGCAAGGCAGGGGTAATTGGAGATCGCAGGGAGAGGCCTTCGTCCTGCAGTGGACATAAAATATAGGCCGATGATGATGATGATGATGATGATGATTTCAAGTTCTGTTTCTAGTCTATTCTAGTTTATTTCAATTCAAGTTCTATAGGAACTTCCTAGTACTGGTTTTCATTTTAAGTTGTATTTCTAGTCTATTCTAGTTTATTTAAATTCAAGTTCTACAGGAACTTCCTAGTACCTGGTCTCACGCGTTGGTCCTGATTTTGCAGGCACGCACTCCGTGTAGCCGTGAAGCGCCCTTTCTCCGGACCTTTGCTCCGTCTATCAACCCGGGCCTCCCATTAATATCAAAACCACTACGTGCGCGCTGGTGTTTCGCTGGGAAGCGGGTCGACGCTGGCGCAACTGTTTCCACGCATTTCTTTCTTCTATCCGGCGAGGAAAGGGGCAGGGGGGAGGGGGGGGGTGCATGCTAATTGCATTTCACTCACTGTGACAGTCAGCGCGGACTGCGTTCAACGAGTCACGTAGGGCGCACGCGAGCTCGCAGAGCAAATGACCGTTCTTTGACGCTGAGCGCTCTGGCATTGTTGAGGGAATAACGAGCCCGCGCTGGCGGTGTTTTCGTTTTCTTTTCTTTTTATTTTTTTCCTGGAGATTTGTAGCACTGTGCTAATTCTTTTCTATTAACGCGCCCTCGCTGATGTCCCGCTTCCAGATTTTGTCGCCATTATCCGGCGATCTTGGTCACTTTTTATCCCGTGCATCGTTGTTAAAGGAACACTTGAAGACAAGAACTGAGTCACTTTAGACTGATAAAGTATTCTTCCGAAACTCTCTCTTTTTTTTTAATTTCGCGGTAAGTGATTGAATCCTAGAATAGAAATGAGAGCGGTTAACAATAGACGATAAGTTCCACGTCCTCCTGTGTGCAGCTTCTTCACAAAGAAAGACTGCGTGCACTTATTCAACCAAACCACCTTAGTTTCCGCGTAGAAACTTTCACGTCTACGGCTGTATCGCAAGTGAACGCTCGTCTGCCATTATAAGAAACGATGCGTACGGTACGCGGAATTTGGTACACGCGGTTGTCCCGGCAAGTTGTTGCTGAACTATCAATCTCTTAATGGAAGCCGCAGTTACCATTCCGCGGCGCTTAACCCGTTCAATCGTTCGCCGATCGCGGGGTACGAAAACGGGTTATCGCTCGTTCCACTTACGTCCGGGTCGGACGGTCGTTAGATGTCGTTAGTATACCGTAAGGCGTTTCCGTATACACAAGCCCAGCGACAACGAGCAACTCGTGCAGCCTCTCCTAAAGACAGAGCGGCGCCCACCCTGTAAAGGAATAACCTGCCGGCCCGCAATCGGCGTAACCGCCTCGCATCCGGCGCTCGCGCGCCCTCTTCAAGTGGCCTCTCTTCCGTGGGCAATTTGCGGTCGCCCTTCGCGTGCCACCAAAGCCACTAAAGCGCGCGCCCCTGCCGAGCTGAAGAAGCAGGCCGCGTGGCTCACTCGGCTGGAGTCACGCGGGTGATTGACTCGCCGCTCTCTCAATCTACCTTTTTCTCTTTGCGACTGAGAAACGGTCCTTGAGCCCTTTCGAGATGTCCCACGCCCCCCCCCCCCCCCCCCCTCCTCTCGCCCCTCTCGAATCCCACGCTTCTCTCACGCAGGCGCGCTAGCGTGAGTGAGTGCCTTTGGAGAACACCGTCGCCCGGCGTTCCATTGTTTTATCTCGCCGGCTCGCGCTCGAAAAACTTTCGCCCGACACAGTGCCCACGCTCCGTTTTCGGGCGCCGACGACGTCGGGACCACGTCGACCACCTCCTCCTCCCCCTTCTTCCAACGCCTCCTCCGCACATTCGTGCGTGCTTCCATGCTGTGCTGTTCGCGCTCCGTTGGCGTCGTGTTTTAAAGAGAGTGTTGACACGTATTTCCACACGCGTGCATTGCACGTAAACAAAAAAAAACAAAAAAAAAGGTTGACACTTGGCTAGTACGAAGGTTGGGAAGCACTTGTACATTAATTTTACGCTAATGTTGGTATCGAATCGCCGGACTCGCCATCTTTGGCGTTATCGGGACGTCGTGACGTAGAGCGAAATTGGCGGACGTTGTGTAGCGATAGAGCTAAGTATTATGACGTCGTTCAGAAAAAGATGAACAAGAGGGCTACGCGCGTGTCTCGCGTAGGGCTGCTCTCGCGTAGTGCTCTCAGTGGTCTCGCGTAGGGCTGCCGCCGCGTTCGTGGGTACCAAGCGGGCCTGTGTATCATGACGTCACAACCTATGAATCTTGTGAGTACGTTAACCGAAAGAGGGATTTTTCACAAAACTTTTTGTTTATAAGTGATGTTTCCCATTGGCTGGTCGCCTTTGCCAATCATACATCACAATAGGCTGGAATCTACGCAAACTAACGTTTCTAGCGTAAGTATTTTTTCGTGCATTCGGGCCCCGGTTCGTAACAAGCATCGTAGTAAATTATTTAGAGCAATTGTACGCTTACCAGTATGTTTTAAGGGCTTCGAAAGCGTAGACTTCTTCCCCCCCCCCCCCCGAAAAAAAAGAAAAAAAAAGATATATATCGAGAAAAGAAAAAAGGTAACTAACCTTTTTTTCCTTTTTCCTTCCTTCCTTTCTTCATTCATTCGTTCGTTCATTCATTCATGAAGATCTCAGGGTAACGTCCTCGTCTACACCCGCATATGTGTAGCTGCAGTATGCTACAGACATGCCTGTAAAAGAAAGCTTGTAAAACAAAGGGAGTTGCAGAATCAAGCTTCTCCACACGAAACCTCTTGATGCGGGGAAGACAGCTTTAAAGGTTTCTGCTGCATGCGTGCAGACACCTTCGACATTTTGGCGAGTTCTACAGGTTCTCGCAACGAAGATTGCCACTGTAAAACGGTGCTCCAACGCTCTCTCTTATCTCCGCCAGCGCCTTCGCACGAATCAATATGCCCGCACTTCCATCTTATCTTAATTATCTGTCTGTCTGTCAATATTGACGGAATGCAAAAAATAATGATAAGTAAATAAATAGTAATAACTTCTATTGTGTTTGACGTTTCGATCATATAAAAGACGAACTAAATGTACCCTTTGACTGTTTCGAGGCCCGGACAATGCCGACATAGGTGCCATAGACATGGGCCTTCACCCAGTTTTCGTGAACAAAGCTCTCGAGCGCCACGCAGGCTACCGTCAGAAGCAGGACCGTCCGAAGGGGCAGCTGAGCGACGGGCTAGGTGCAAAACCTTTCGCTTCACAACAATACCTCGCCGTCGTACGCAACCGGGAGCACGTGCGCGTTTTCTCGGCGCAACAACTGCTATCGTGCCCCCAACGAGATGCCCTACTCAGTAGCCACGCTCCCGTCGTTGTAGTGTAATAGGACAGGACCGGCATTCGGCCTTCCGATTGTCTGTGCCTGATACCCACGGCGGAGGAACGCCGCTGCCTTGAAAACACGCCCTCGGCCTGCGGCAGTGGGCGGCGACCGGTTGTCGATGTGCCTCGAGAACGGGCATTCTTGCGAGATAACGGCGGAAACAATGAAATGTGAGGGGGAGTCTGTATCGCAGCCGGTGTATCGTACACGCACGTTGCTACAGGTGCGCGCCACCGGAGATCGAAGTGTGGCGTGCCTGCCGGAAATGGGGATGTAAGAGGATCGGGCGTGAACGAAAAGGTCAGAGGCAGCGTGAAGGTATTTTTGTCGAGGGACAAAGGTGACAAGACGTGGGTCGGGAGCAGTCGCGCCTTGTTCGCAACGAAAGAGGAGGATCAGAAAACATCACTCACGCGCGACCCTGCGCGCAACTTGTCCTGCGCGTGGAATGAAGACGACGACGACGTTTCGGACGCAAGAGGAGCCAGCTCTTTCGATAATCTCGTGCTCGTCCGTGCCCGATTAATCGACGATGATGGATCGTGTGGCACTCTCAGCCCGTGACAATCGTCGGCCTTTCGCGGATGTAGGTACACCTCCGTCGTCCTCGATGATTTTGTACGCGATGCGCGACTTTCGTTCCTTCCTAGCCATCTGCATCAAGTCGATAGCTGTTCACGCGATAGCACGCGTTGAAAAGACACGAAGAGGGACAGTGTGTTGCTTTTGGGCTGGTAAGGTGCGCTATAAAGACTCAATTTATCCTTGCTCAAAATGCTTGATTTACTAACGCATAAAATTAAGGCCGTAGTTACCAACCTTGTATTTTGCGGTCAAACAGCAGGCAGTGCCGGTGCGTTATAGTATGACGTCACTGACTTCAATATGTACTTGAGCCGTTCTTTAAAAAAAGTAAAAAAAAAAAGTACGCTTCTACGTTGTACTGTTTCACAGTGCCCCGCGTGCTTTCGCGAACATAACAGAGTGCGTTGCATACTGGAAGCAGAAATGTATACAAACAACGCTTTATTTAACTTAGATTAGCTCTATATATTACAGATATAACGTATGAAGATTTTATGCAGTAAAAAACGGTCACATAATCAAGATCCCATTCAGTACTACACGCGCGGAGTGGTACATTGCAGTGGCTGCACCACTTACATGGCTTCAGTGACGCCTGTTACGTATGTGAAACGGAGTTCATAGCGCTGTATTTGTACGCCATTTAAGATAAGACATGCAATGACTCTAATCTATTGTATCATCTCTCTCAGTTTCTTTTTCTTTGTTTTTCTGACGCTGAGTAGAGCAACATCACTACACAGAATAGAAACGAACCTGTTAATACCTACTGTAACCGACTTTTCGAGATATCGTTTCGACTTATCGAAACATCAAAAAAAAAAAAAAGTCTCGGCTTTTCCCGCCAATCACGTTCCACTATGAGCATCACAGCGCGCCGAGAGAACGATGTGCTTTGAGCGTTTTCTCTTTTGCCTCTTTTTTTTTTTTGAAAACATACCTATTTGCCCTGCCCGGCGCTTGCGTCGGTAATTTCATTTCTTCCACACGTTACGTATGTACATCCGGCCACGCAATATCGCAGGACCACGCGCTTCACGACAAATGCATACCTCCCTTCCAACCCTCCCGGATTTCCCGTCCAGTTTGCGAATTCGAGCTCGCTCTGCGATTTTACCGAGTGTTTCGTCAAACTTAACGAAACATCGATTCCGTTCGCTAGAACGCTTCGCTCGTCCGTCTCCTACAATATCCCTGGAAGTCTTGCGATCGTGAAAGGGCCAGCAGAGGGCTGCCTGCTTGGAGCAAGTTCATGCAGACAAGTTCCTGAAGCAGGCCAAATAGGCAACAGTAATGTTGCTTAAAATGTATGATTAAAAACAATGCGCCATTCTACTCTGTAAAGGTGGATGACCAGTAAAGCTGTTTATCGCGCGACACAGACACGACACAGAATTTTGAACAAAGGTGCGAACGCATTGTCTCAATCGGTGGTCGTCGTGAAGAAAGGTACGCACACACATTGATTGTCTTGATCGGTGGTCATTATTTGTCTTGATCGGCGGACAATTTGTGTGTGTGGCCCGGCGGCGCCGATTGCACTGTCGCATCTGTTCTCGCCGTCGCTCTGCATAGGCGCGTTGCTCCTTGGGAGTCCGCACTATACGCGGTCTCCCCATTACGACGGCAGAAGAGAAGTAAAATTCAAAACGGAGAACGGCAACTTGTCTTCCTGGTTCGTTTATATACCGCCACCACGGAAGAGCGGAAGGAACTGAAACTAGATACGGAAACGCTTGGAACGCCGACAAAGAGAAGGCGGTGCGAACATAGACATGGCCGACGTGGGACGCACCGCGGCAAATCTTTGAGAAGCCTTTATTATCTACCTGGGAGTCTACTCATCTTGAAAATGGTGCCTATTGATAAGTAATCTACTCAAAGTGCATATCCGAGGGATGCTGACAAGCCAGCTGTGGAAGACGGTGACGACGAACGCGCAAGCAGTGGCACGAGCGCGTTCATGCAAGCTTTGCGGTAAACCAGGAGACTTCCCTACACGCCCTCCTCACATGCCCCACCTTCCCTCATCCGCCATCACAGACCGTGGCGGAGTCTTACCGGGAGACTCTTTCGGCCTGCACCTCCCTTCTAGACCAGCGGCGGATCATCTCCATTGCTGTGAGAAGGATTGCGCTCCAAGGGCTCTCCTTCGCTTTGTAAGGGTGCGTCCTCACAGTAAGGAAGCACCCAAGTGCCATGTAGGGGGCTTCGCCCCCACCATCAATGGCAATAAATGTTTCTACCACCACCACCGCGTTCGAGTGGGACTTGAGGATTTCTCGTATGCTTACGCACACGAGAAATCCGCGGAACCCAAGTTATAAACAGCTTTGCTGTAAAAAGGCATTAGCGAAAGTATGCTTACGCTTGTCAAGGCAGGCCTTCGCGCGTGACGCTGTATACGCCCGCCAAAGCTGATTCACATCGCCAGCTGCTGCCACTGCGTTGCTAGCGATGAGCCTGAGATAAGCGGGTTAGATAATTACGGCGCAGCTTTTTGTCCCCCTAAACGGTTCTCCAACATGGCGGCCTCGACGACGTCCTCCCACCCACACAGCGACAACGCGTCCTAGCACGTTTCCTATACACGTAACGGCGAAGAAGGGGCGGCACATATTGAACGATATTGCTCGCCTTATAGTTTCTTACATCGGGAGAAATTGCCCGTGGCTGCTAAAGGGCCAGCACTGCGTGCGCGCGCGCGCGCGCCTCAAATTGCATCTAATAACATTTGGCGCTCGGCTCTTCTTTTGTTCTCGTTCGATCGTGCCCGTTATTACTACGCACTGCCTCTGGCGATTCGCGACGCGTAATCTAATTTCCCCGTCCGCCCGCGCTGAGCCGATGAGCCGTCGCGTTTCGTAAGTCTCGACATGTCGAGGCAATCGCGCACCCCCCGTGAAACGAAATCTTGTACGCGTCTGCGTCCACGGACGTCGACGGTGTGATTCGGGAGTTTTTGTATCGCGTTCCGCGGAGGGGGAGGCCCGGGAGCGCTACGGCGCCTCGTTTTGACTTGGCATGCAGCGCAACCGCACGCTGCGTTACCCCATTAGCGTTGCTGCCGCTGCGTTGCCCGCGCGTTTGTCTGGCGGAGATTACGAAACTATAGAGTTTCACCGTTAAAGGATGCGGCTCTCTCTCCCCCCGCCCACGCTTGGCGTTCGGGTTTGGCCGATGCGATAAGCCGTTGGCTAGGTGCGTATACCTCGCAGTGTAGGGGGGTGGGTATAGCGAACCGGATTTTCGGATCTCTTTGACCTCCCGGTCTTTGCGAAGCGTTTCTTTTTGTCTCTGTCGATGGTGGCTCAGTGTCTGCTGCGTTCTTTTGCCGAGCACGAGGTCGTTGGTTCGATTCCCACGTGAGCCGCCTTCCGGCCGTGCGGAATGGGAAAACGTTCATGTACCGTGCTTTGGGTGCATGCTTAAAGAACCCCCACCAAGTCGAAATCATTTCCCACAGCCCTCCCGGGACTACTGTGTCCCTCATACCGCACTCGAGTTAGTCTTTATCCCTTTCAGATGCTAATGAACTCTGTTCACTGAAAACTTACTTTCATCGCATTTCTTGCATATTCTGAATCATGAAAAGCACGCAGCAGCTGAATAGTTTAACAATTTCCAATTCCTTAGTGACTTTTGTCAAGTTTACAGAACATGGACTCCATGCAAAAACTCACTACAGGGGCATTCCATATGAGAACATCGACTATTTCCTGTCTAGGAGGCTTAAAAAGCACCCATCCAGGCACTTGAAAATTATGCCTGATGCAACACACTGTGAAAAGCAGTGAAATAAGTAGACCCACTACTTACAACGACATACTCGCACCTAGCAAGTACACACAACCGTCTGCCTTCCCACTGGTTTTACTAAAACATTTTGAACCTGTTATTCAAACTTGCAACATGATTTCAGTCCCAGCAGTTTCTAGATGTATGCGACACATTTTACGTACCATTACTTTCTTGGCGCACACAACTGTCTACACAGCGTCTTAAAGGGTTATTCAGGCGAGGGATGACTCGTTGGTGTAATGCGGGAAAAGCAGCGAATAGATTCGTTTGATCCCTTAGAATGGGAAGGGGGGGGGGGGGGGGGGGCGCTGCGAGTAGCAGTTAAGGCGCGACTGTGGCGTAAAGTTTGGCCTTGTTGTTTCGTTTCGTTTCGTTTTCCTTTTGTGACGGCACGTACCCATAGCGGAAGATTGGCCGAGATTTGGATGGTATTAGGAAATTGCAGTTGCTACTTGTTGTCGCTCTTCGTCTTCTTCAACCTAGCAGAAGCACCAACATCAAGCCCACCCTTTACAAACGATGTGCTAGCCATGATTCGAGCTCTTAGATCGGGTACTTAATGTACGAGTAGATGGCGCATTGTTTTGGCGGTTAACATACTCTGAATGTCTTTTTTTTTTGTCTTTTTTTTTTTTTGCAACGACTGTGGTATATCGCAGTGAAGCGTCGTTACGGGAAGCGTTCTTTTGTGCTCCCAAGGTTCCCAGACATCCGGAGCCACTGGTCGTTCCCTTATCGACGCCCTTATCTGAAGGTATACACGCGCGACGTGTCTGCGCCAAAAAAAGGTGGTTCTCCTAATCGCGCAAAAGTCGAGACTCGTTTTGGCTCGTGCCGTCACGTGTGTGCGGATTCCTGCTCGTAGCAAACTACAGGGGCGGCGACCGATATGCATATTATCGTACTTGTCGGTCAATGTATCTCTTGTACCGCTTGCTTCTTCGATCATCACAGGGACCCGTGCACACCGCAGTGTAAGGAATACAAGAACAAGACGCAGTTTCGAAGGAAGCTAACTGGCACAGCGAACGATGGAACTCGTAAGCGTAAAGTAAGAAGACTCAAAAAATAATGTTGAACTAACGTGGCAACGCTCCGGTGTTGTTTCGAAAAGGATAGCGCAGAGCAATACTAAGTCATTTTAGAACAGCGATAGCGACCCTCCCCTTTTCTGCGAGAGCCATTTCTGCGAGAGACTGGGCTGATTGACTCGTCGGGACATATTTCGCGCGTAAATACACGCTCAAGTGCAACAATTCCCGGCCATGTTTGCCAGGCTAACACAGCATGTAGCAAGACCATCATCACCACCACCATCGGCTTATGGGCTATCTAATGAGTGTATTTATTGGTTCCATGTGTATTCGAATACGGAAACCGGAAGTACGGCCGAGGTACAGCTTCCTCTTAAAGACCCTTCCAGTGAGTATTACCTAACTTGTGTTACTACGCAATAATAGCGCAATAACCACATTTTTCCAAGTGGTTTAGGACGGCACGTTATCAATTATGGGTCTCAGAAAACCAGACGAGCGGGTGATCGCAGCTGTGTGACGGGTTTTAAAGGTCGTTCCATTCTGGACAGCTAGGTGCACGGGAATAAAAAGTTCAAGTTCAAGTTCATTTATTTCCCACATACATGGAGTTTCACATAAGTGGTTGGGACGAGGGGGAAAAAAAAAAGCTGCATTAAAAACAGCTTGACTAGCCCCACGTCCCCGATTCACTATGGCAGCATGGCCAGTAAAAGAAAAGTGCATTTCAACGTCGGTGTCAAATGAGAAAACACATGACATCCACAGAAAACATATTTACAAAAAGTGAAATTTAACTTTGAACATATTTAACACAGCATGCTTAAAACAGAAGTGTTAGAGGAAGCGGAAAACGCAGCATTGCGGACACGTTCTTCGGAAGATAGAAAGACACGGCCGGTACAGTGAGTATAGCTATGCAGCGACCAGCAATAGGCGAGAAAAGGCGGTATACTAGCCACGCTATCAGGGAGGTCTCTCCGAGATACGATATACTGAAACCACGCCGTGCAGGCCTCTGCAACGCTCCGAATTGGTGGCACTCATCATCGCAGCAGTCAACGAGGGTTGAATGCTCTCTTTTCTCCTCAGCCTTCAGCTCCCACTCCAGAGAGGCCTCCCATGGAGACGGGCGGAGACCCCCCCTAATCCCACAGCACCCCCTCCTCGGTTCCGGATGGTCCAAGTTCACGACGGCTGCTTACGCCGGCTGATGACCTCATTCGGGGCCCCATTCAAGGCCGATAGCGTGGCGGTGTTTATAAGTTGAGTCTCTCCGTTCTGGACTATAACGCTCGCTGGCCCCGCCCCTCTGAGCAATTTCACTTACCGGATCTTGTTTTTTTATGTTTCTTCCTCGCGTAGAGCGGTGATACGTCAACAAATTGGTATGGGGCAGTGGTCTCGATTTGTTACTTTTGTATCGACTCCGCTGTTCAAGTTCATTCCAACCCCCGCTGCTTCCTAAGCATCGTCAGTTTCTTTCTTTTTTTTTTTTTCTTTCATTTTTCTCTTCGCTCCAAGTCCCCTTTCTCGATGAGCTGGTCAGAACTTCGATTGAGGCCTACCTATGAGCCTTTTTTATCGTAATAATTTTATCGTGTGGTAACTGTGACATACACCGTTGATACTAGTGGCCGCTTTTGCCTGAAAATTAGGAGATTGTCCGCACGCGTAAGGAAATAATTACAGACAGCAAGATATAACTAATAAAAAAACAATTAAATACAGAACTATAGGTGACATAGTGACACTCGAATTTGGTTCGGCATGTTGCAGAATAGCATTAATTGCTATTGCATTAGTTAAAGTTACAGTAATAACAATTATTGCACAAAGACATTATAACGCGTTTACGAATAGTGCAAACACACCTTCTTCCGTAACTCACCGCGCGTTTCAATAAGCACACGGTAGACACCTCAAGCTCACTGATACGTTCAAGGGCGTTTTTGGAACTCTTTGGTCAAACGTTACACTGCATCGCAGGGGGGTACATTTCTTCTTGTGTGCAGCTCAATAAAGCAGCGAATTTTGAGAGTTTTTGCCGAATGTTCAACAGATAGGAACAGAACTATAGGTTTGGAACGTGGTGGAGATTTCTTTCGCATAGTCGTGCCCGTCGCTGTTGGTTTCACCCGCTGCTGCTTATCTCGGTCGGGCTACGGAACCGCGGAAAATTATCGTGTGAATTGTTTTACGAAGCGTGGTTTTTGAGAACTCAGTGGGCACTTACACGTGGACCTAACGAACAATCCCGGGCATGTGAACGAGTACCAGAGAGAGGAGTAGAGAGAGAGAGAGAAAAAAAACATATTTAGTGAGCATAAGGATGGCTTGATTTGCAGGAGTGGAGGAAAGAGGACACACACGCACGCATCTCTCTATCTCTCTCTACTTCTCTCTCGCTTTTCGTGGACGGTACATTTCGATAATGATCTGAGAACCACAGCGAGTGCTTTCTCTGTCGGAAGGGCTCTCACTTCACACGATCTAATCGGCGGTGGACTGGATGTGTTCATGCTTCGCACCTCTTTCTTCTTCGCGCACTATTTCGTCTTTTCTCCCCCATCCGTTAATCTCAATTGCTCGTGCCTCGTCGTTGTTTGAGAGAGAGAGAGAGAGAGAGCGATGAAGAAACCGTGTTCGCGTTTAACACTGCAGCCTCCAAGAGGCTGGCCTGCATGCAGAGTATGATTACAGCGATGCACGCGAGCTCGGCCCGGCTGTAAGTCATTCCAAACACTCGCCTCGTAATTCTTTTCTTCCTTTTGTTCGTGCTTGGCGTGTTTTAATCACCCGACTCCCTTTCACTATGCAACCCCTCCCCCTCTGCTCCTGCCCCCCCGCCCCCTCATCCCGTATTCCGCTCCTCTCATCTACTACTCCGCCCGATCCGCCGGGGCATTTAAGCGGCTTGTTTGCAAGCGAGAGGAAGCGATGCGATGGTGCCGAGAGCGGTTGTCTTCGGTGCGGCCGCGGCGAGCCTCGTTTCGTCGTTGGCCTGGCGTGTGCGAGGCGGCGTTTTATATCCAGCCTCTGTGTGTGTACACCTAGCTCCATTGCTGAGCAACCCCCCCCCCCCCCCTCCTTTTTCATTGGGGGGGGGGGGGGGGGGGTAAGGGGGGAGCTCGGTGTTTGCCCGTGGTTTCGGCGCGTTGCATAATTGGAGGCCTCTCGGTGTCTGATCCGAGCCGCTTAATTTTCGAAAGTGAACTCCCCTCCTCCTCCTCCTCCCTCCGGCGAATGTCAACGAGAGAGAGAGAGAGAGGTGATTACGTGCCGCTTTCCCTTTCGCACGCGCGTGCGCGCGCGCCAACCGCACGAACGCACGGGCCGTGAGGAGCTTTCCGGGCGGCCGCGCATTCCGGCGCCATGGTACCGTATTTACTCACGGTAAGACCCATGCTTTTTTTTTTTTTTTTCGCTATCTTGGCGGGGTGCAGCTGTTACACGAGTCGGACGTGAGACTGCCCGCTAAAACCGCCGACGTGGCGAATGAGGTACAGAGTGATACTAACACCAGCTACACACTGCAAGTATATGTGATCGCCCCGCGTCTGATACATGTGAACGACCACTGATCCAATCCCGCTTCATTCTTTATCGCAACCTCGTGCTCAGCAGCCCAACACCATAGCCACTGAGCAACCACGGCGGGGTCATTCTTTATCGCAGTCGCCCTGAATGTAACCTGTTCGGCGCATGCCAAAGATAGATAGTCGTCCTCGGTGCCGTCCGTGCGGGTTAGATATTCCGGCAACCTTAGAACTTTTAGCCAATGTATCAAGTGTTATAAAGAACGCCATGTCATCAGAATCCCACCTCTGGTTAAACCT
Organism: Dermacentor silvarum; assembly: GCF_013339745.2. Lineage (NCBI taxonomy): Eukaryota > Metazoa > Arthropoda > Arachnida > Ixodida > Ixodidae > Dermacentor > Dermacentor silvarum. The sequence goes on from NC_051164.1 coordinate 62,664,090, forward strand.
TCTTAAATTTTTTTGGCCTACTCGAGTGTTCGACGGAATGTATAGTGGCGAGGGGAACACATTCGTAAGCGAGAGGAAACAAACACTGCCCTAAATAAGCAAAATAATATTCTTTATTAACAATAGAGAATAATTATCTCTTATTTCCCCATATTCCTCCTATTTTTGGCGAGTGTTCCTTCTCCTCTACCTTCAAAGTTTTCTCACCTCAGAAGTTGGGGATGCGGGTGTGATGCGATGAGGTCAGGTGTTACCGAGAAAAGAAAAGTAAAAGCAATGAGGTTAACCAGGTTGCACCTTTTTTTGCTATACCCTACACTGCAGGAAGTGGGCAGGAAACGAAAAAGTTGTCGCAGTTTCACCCGAAAGGCGAAGCATCAATTGCGATAGCAAATTAGAAGAGAGCTATACGGAGTAAGGATAGTAGTTTTATCAGCTGTATAAACTTGGACATGCCGCAGCACCAGCAACGCGCAGAACTGTTGTCGACGCCGTCGGCGTTTTGCCCGCGTTCGCACCGAACACGTGCGACGTTGGTGACTGTTGCCGGTGCCTCTGGGGGCGGCTCGGGGGTTTTCGACGAGATCAGAATGGGACACTCGTCGAGCAGCGTCGGAAATCTTACCCACCTTCTCGCCCCGCAACGTTTTTATATAAATACGCATTTGGTGCCGCAACTAAACGTCGCCTCCCCTAGCTCCCTCCCTCCCCTCCCCCCACGGCATTTCGCGCGACGGAAGAAGTCGCGTTGGCTCTCTATATGGTGATTGTAAAGGAGGAAAGAGACGCTTAATCCTGCAGCCCTTGAGGGAGCACGGCGCAGAATGCGCGTTTGCTCTCCGCCGTGAGTTCGCTCCCCGTGAAAGCGCGCGTCCCTTGCGCCCTTTCACTCGCACATACAGCGTCCGGAGCGCGGCGACGATTTCATCGCCGTTGACGTCATACGGAACCTCACGGCGACGGACGACGGCAGATATCCGCTTTGGAGTGTCCATATATTTGCTATCCCAATAAAAAACGACAAGGGGCTAACAAGCGATGCGCGCGCACTGGTAACAGCGTTCCTCGCGTTGTCAGAGGCCGGTCGCAGAGCCCAACCGTCTTGAAAAAAAGCCGAGCAGTGCGCTCCTGAAGACGACTGGGCTGTTTGGAATTACCGGTCGCTCCGCGACTGGGTGTTGCGCGAGTAAATACGGTATAGTATCCCATCCTGAGGGGGTTGAGGCTGCGGGGCGGCTCTCGCGCTGCCGGCCGGCTGGCCGCCTCGTCCTCGGTCTCTGTCTCTCTCTCTCTCTCTCTCTTATGGGCTCACGCTGCCGGCGCCGTTCATTAACGGCTCCCATGGCGACCCTCCTAATTTTCTGGCTCCCCGGTGCTCGGTCGCCGGCTCGGCTGAACTGAATCAAAGCCGCTTTGGGGCCGGATTTCGGTTTCTCACGGCTGGCGGAAACACGCCGAGGTGATTGTTATACCTGCGGCCCGGCGTTCTCCCTTTTCCTCCCGTTTCTTTTACCGTTTTGTTTTTTTCGTTCTGTTCTTCTAATTACCATTCCTTTGGTTCAAGCTTGCCGCCGTGAGTTGGGCTCCCCCCACTGGGGTTGCTCGACTGACTTTGTCTCCGCGCGGGTCGCTCGTGTGGAGACGGCTTTTCGAACAAGAATGGCAGCTCGACAAAATTCGTTGCCTAACAGCGAGAAGCAGGTGTTATGCGGGTAAACTAATGAATTCTTACGCACACGAGCGCTTGCGTCTGTACCCTTTTGTTTAAGCGCATATTACTCATAGTGGCTTCGTGCACCTTCCAGCTGCTTTTCAAATCATGAGCGGCTTTGAAAGTTCTAGTGTGTGTGTGTGTGTGTGTGTGTATGTGTGTGTGTGTGTGTGTGTATGTGTGTGTGTGTGTGTGTGTGTGTGTGTGTGTGTGTGTGTGTGTGTGTGTGTGTGTGTGTGTGTGTGTGTGTGTGTGTGTGTGTGTGTGTGTGTGTGTGTGTGTGTGTGTGTGTGTGTGTGTGTGTGTGTGTGTGTGTGTTGTGTGCGTGCGTGTGTGTGTGTGTGTTGGAAAAGCATCGGGACTGTATGAATGACTGTAAATAGTTGTCATGATCCTCAATTATCATTCCACATTATATTTCTCGTCTTTTCTGCCATCTCCTCTTCCCTCCATTGCTAGCCAGCCGGACTGTTTAAAACTCTGTGGTTTAACCTCGCTGCTTTTCATCTCCTATTCTCTCTCTCTCTTGAGCGGCGTTGCGAAGAATCGTTGGCGCACTCGGCGAGATTTTCTCCTAGACAGAGAATTGATGAATTTCTTAACTACAGTAGTTAATGTGTATTTGGAATGTATGCTACTTTCTCATTATTTCTTCATGCTCGTGTTATTCTTGTAGTCTGATAACATTCCTAATTCTTTATTTTCTTCCGCTATGTATACGGACTTGCTCTGCTATAGTGCCTCGCCATTTTGTTAAAGACTTTTGATAGTGCTTCGCTTTTTTATTATCTTTTCTTAGGGGGTTAAATTAATTCATCTTGCTTTCTTCCCCTGTAAATTTGGTATTCAGGAAACTAGATTATCGTACTCCGAGTGAACAGACAGTACTAGAACACCGTGCCCACCGATTGTCGTCTCAGAAGGCAGTGAAGGCACTTTTGTGCTTTCTGAGAACGTCTGGCTTGTGCGAGCGCCTTTGTCGTTGTAGTGCTGTTCTCGCACGTCTCTCTACCTCATCCCCCTCTCTCCCTTCTCCCAGCGTAGGGTAGCCAACCGGACTCTTGACTGGTTAACATTCCTGCCTTACCTTTCTCTCTCTATCTCTCTCTCTTGGTATCGCCGGCCCTACCTGTGACCGAGCTTCGCATTTTTCACATTTGATAAATAAGAAAACTGACGGTGACTTGTGTAGACGGAGTCCATATATGACTGCGCTTTCGGGGGCGAGGTCACGCGCTGCCATGGTCAGGCCCCATGAGGCGCGGACCCTGTGCGTGCAGTCAGTCACTTTTGTGTGGTGCGCCGAGTTGTGGTTGCCTGGCCCGTGTCTCAGGTATTCCGCGGCATGCCTGAAGCTCCGTAACCCGGGATTGCGAGAAGCGATGTTCCCGCTCGATCTGTGGGGCTTCAGATGAAAGGACTTTCTTTTCATTGTTCAGGTTTCATTGTTCGTGCTTATTGTGACGGCGGCTGGTACATTATGAGAACATGTTGTAACGGACGAATAGGACAACGGGCGTATGCAGTTGAAGGAAGAAGAAACGAAGCGATGGCGGGCTCGCAAGAAACTGTACCGGAAATGAAATCCCAGCGCAGACGGCGTCTGTTTGCGTTACGCTTGGTTTGGTGGTAGCGGTGGGATTTATTTGGTGTCAGCGATGGGTGGCAACTCGCGTCAACTTTGCATTTTTTACGCAGTATTTCTACGTTTTCCTGTCGTTCTTGCTTTCTGTTTTTCTTCTGCGCCAATATATTTGACTGAGGTGAGACATTGAAGCGTAATTGATTGCTGAGATTTTTCGTCGAGCGGGTGATTCGCAGATCGCGCGACATTCGCGCCTCCCTGTAGAGGAAAGTTGCTAATGTTGAAGATTAGACGAGTTGTATAGACCTGCTATCCAGGCCATGACGTCACACAGATAGCTGCCTACCGTTTCCTATACCGCATATCTGTTGGTTCTGGCAGGCGCGCGCGATTTTATTGGTCCTGGGCCTCTTATCGCCGTACAGAAAGAAAAAAAACGACCTACGCCGCAGGTTATTGCGGATGCAAATTGAATTGGCTTGACGAGAAATAGCAAACTGCCTTATCTTTCTTTAACTATTATTGTGCCCATGCCGGAAACGTCATATGTTTCCCTCGTTTACAGACGTGAAGCTTGTCTATAGCATACACTTATTTTGTGTTTTGTGGTTAGTGGTGCGCTGTCTGTCGGCAAGCATCACCCTAACTTAAAGCTCATTCACACTAAGCCGAGACGACAGCCTCTGCCGACTGTGGACGACAGCAGTTTATACAGGACGGAAAACGCTGTGGCCTGCAGTTTAAAGGGAGGAAGAACGCTGTCGGCCAACGGTCGGCAGACCAAAATCGGTGTCGTGTCGGCCTATAGTGTGAATGAGCCTTTAGAGATTGCTTCGCAGTTGCGCGATTGCACGCTGTGGGGGATCGCCGGTCGCTGAACCCTGCGGTTTCTTCTTGCATCCCCCCCCCCCCCCTCCCTCCTCGCCACGCGTCGGTCACCGATATCGTGCGCCCGCGGACAACAGCAGCTGCCCGCAGAAGCCGCGCGCGATCGTTCACGCTCAGCCGGCGACGACGATGCCGGTGGGTGCAGTCGGCGGGTGTCCCATGCTGCGACGTGATGCGTGCAACCTGCGCGCCCCTGTGATGACGCTGCCGGCGTCCCGCGCGCCGCATTTCGCCATCTGTGTGCAGTCGGCTGCGCGCGGCGGACGACATCATCCTGCGCTTGGCGCGGCGACGGTCTTTTCTTGTTGCTCGGTCGTGTCACGCCGCGCGTCTCCCTCGGGTTCGTTCACCTCTCCCCTCTTGCCCGTCTCGCTCGTATTCGTCCTCTCCTATTCGACTAACTCTTTCGCTCGGCCTAGTGAATGTCATCATCATCATCAGCCTATATTTATGTCCACTGCAGGAGGACGGCCTCTCCCTGCGATCTCCAGTTACCCCTATCCTTGCGCTAGCTGATTCCAATTTCTACCTGCAGATTTCCTAATTTCATCACCCCATCTAGTTTTCTGCCGTCCTCTATACTGCGCTTTCATTATCTTGGCAACCATTCTAGTGAAAGTACTAGACTCTAAATAACAATATTATGTTGGTCCGTGTTACGATTACGATTCCCTAATGCAAAATTTGAGCGCAGCTCTCTATACGCGTTTTCATTTCGCGATATATTGGCTGGCGCTGACAATCTGTTTCGTGCGGCACGCTGCAAACGGAGCGAAGTGTGACGCGACTGCCTCGCTAGTCGGGAGATCGCGAGAGGCAGCGCGTGCGTGACACACGCGTGGGAGCAGCCGCCGCAGACAGCTACCTCCGCTCATTCAGCGCTTTGTTTCCATACAGACGACGCGCGCGCTACTCTGGCGCCATCTCGTAACCATCGTCGCCGCAAAGCCAGTCTTGCGCGGCACTACGCCTTTCTTCTCACGCTTTCGCCATACGCTCCTCCTCCGCTTTCTTCCTCGCGCCCTCTTCGCTATCGCCATCTTTAATCTCCCGCTGCGCTCCGCGTTCGCTTTCACAATTCGCTGTGCTCGTTCGCTCGGTTACGAGGTACAACGGCGACGGTCGCTGCTGTAGCTGGCGCCTAGGGGCTGCGCTCTAAAAAAAGTATGCAGATACCATGCATTGTGGGAGTCGCTGTCAATACGAAGCGGTGGCGAGGCGGAAAGTCGAAACGTTGCACATCGACGAGAATGAGAAAGCGCGTCAGCCAAGGCGGCGGAGAAATGCGACGCAGCCACCACTGACCGCAGCATCTCAAGCTCTCGGGTGAGAGCACTATAGTTGTCGTTGGCAGGGGAGAGGTACGCGCGCGATTCAGGCCACGTGCTCCTCCGACCACGTAGACGGGAGAAAGAGCCAAATAAAACCTACTCGCTAAATTTAATAAAGGAATGACACGCTTGAAGGCGTGTCATTGGTGGAGCGAGAACATTAAAGTATAGCTTTCGTTGCTTCGTTTAATAATTCCGTAACGAACAGCCGCGCCACCTGCACATCTGTAGGCGTACTAGTAGAGATGCAAGCAAAAGCCGATTCGTTATTATGAGCACTGTCCAGCGTGGGAGCCATTCGGCAGGACATCAGCAGCTGCTGCGGTCAGTACCCGCCGAGGTATATAGCTTAGTGGGTATACGGCTGAGCGCTGTGCTAAGCTCGAGGTCGCGTGTTCGATCCCGACTGTGGCGGCCGCATTTCTATGCGCCAAAAACGCGAAAACGCTCGTGTACGCACTTATGTTTAGGTGCACGTTCAAGAACCACAGGTGGTCAAAATCAAACCTGCGTCCTCCACTACGGCGTGCCTCATAATCAGATCGTGGTTCTGGCTGGCCGGTAAGACAGTAGATTTTTTTAATTGATATTTAATTAGTATACTTACGGTCAGCGAAATCCGGGAGGCTTCGCAGCGCTATAAGTGATAAAATGGTGTAAACATTTACACACTTTATCTTAGGGTGAGAGTTAAAGACACGTTTACACCCTTTACCGCTCTTAAGGGTGTAAATTGTTTTACAGTGTAAACATTGCCTCATTTTGCCAGACGCAGTGGATAGCGCTATCCACACGTAGCGCAGTGGATATAGCGCGCGTCCCGCTCCGACGTGCACGTGCAGGTTTCGTAACCGTCTCGCCTTGTGTCCGTCGACACCACCTGAACGGGACGCGCGGCCACAAATCCATCATTCTAAGCCACCTGCGACGCTAGAGCGGTTCTGCGGATGGCTGAGCTAGCACTCAGCCATTCGCGTCGACGCCATATGCGAGTGAACGGTCGTGTTATACTGCGGAACGGTCCCGTGTCGGACGGGATCGGTTTCTTGCGTGCCCGTACGTGAGAGTGGGCATTCGTCGTCCCGCACGCCGTGTATTGACACCGCGGTCCCTGTCACGCGCTCCATCCACGCGCTCTGTTATCGACGGCTCGGCGGCGAGTGTCACGCGAGGTGAGAGAGAGAGAAAAAAGAAGGAAACAAAAATATCGTTACGGCAGGGCGTGACGTAAACGTCAGTCTCGAACGGCGCACTCGTCACGCAGCAGCAGCAGAGAGAGATACAAAGGTTTATCTCGCCAAAAGAGCCCAGGGACACTGTATATACACGTCCATTTGGTCTGCCGCTGAAGTTCTGATTGGCTGGGCTGGGGTACGTGTGAGAAGGAGACAGGCGCCCCCAGCCAATCAGCACTTTAGTAGCGGACGAATTGGACATGTCCACTAATTGGACATTTACACAGAATAGCCCCCCCCCCCCCCCCCACATCCCCCTCCCCTTCACAGGTCTGGGCTAACGTGGTCTTGGCGGACAGAGTGGAGAAGTCTCCTGTAAAAAATTATTAGAGGGAACTTTGGCGCAGTACTGGCGACGGAAGCTTCTAGCGGTGGTTCAGCGAATGGAAATGATGGACAGTATGCGTTTATTTGCCTCGGCTTCGTCTTATCGGTCTTGCAAAGAGCCTTGCAAATTCGCAAAACTGATCATATTCTACACAATACTGCGTTATGAATGCAACAACTCACAATGATTATTCACGTATACGCAGACACTTTCTCGCCTTTATGCGTTTAGAAAGCTGCCGTCGCTTGGAAATATGGAAACACAAAGCGTAATAAATAACGCCACGAGAACGGGCTGAATCCACAAGCACGAAGATTAGACAATTCCACCGCCATATATGTAGCCATCATTCCCATAATGTAGCTTGAACGATCGCAGCGCCTGCAGACTAGTGATTTTTGTAGGAAACTGTCACACACCACGCAATATGCGCTTTTGCTTTTCTTCATTTCTGTCTCTTATCGACAGGTAAATTGCGCTGACTGTCCTCCCGATACCATTAGTTCGAACCGATATCTTCGAGTTCGCTTCGATGTGCGCTCCGAAACGAGATTAAGAAAGCGCGAAATCCCCGCGGAGGCCACCATCGTTTCGACCTCGCTTTCGCGGTCGAGCCAGCCCCCTCCCCCCCCCCTCCCTCCTCTCTCTATAATACAGCGGAACGAACGTGTTAGCGTGACAGGCTGCCATACGCGTTTCCGCTATACACTGAGACGTCGCCTTGGTCGAATGTGTCGCAGGGCGTGTCTCCGAGAACACCCGGATATGTCCACGTAAGTGAGCGGAGGCGAGGATCGTTATAGTTCGTTGATATCGCGCTGCAGCCTTACCCCTTCATTCTCGAACGGGTCCCCCCTCGAAACTCTATACCACTATTCTACAATAAGAGCGCGCACAGCGCCTCCTCTCGGCCGAAGAAGACGGTGCGCTTCATTAACACCCCTCGGTGATTGATGAATATATACGCTTTTACTCCGGTACATTCACGTATAGACGCCAGGAGCACCTTTCTATAGTAAACTTTCGCTCAGTAATCGCTGTGTAATGTAGTGATTGTGTCTGTGAGCTTTATAGTTGAGATGGAGCGAGACAGAAAACAAGGGGTGAAAAGCAGGTTAGCCCAAGGAGGTTTAAAAACCTCCTTGGGTTAGCCAGATTAAGTGTCCGGTTAGCTACTCTGCTCTGGGGTATGGGGTAAGGGCAGAAAAGATGATAAAACAAGAGAAGTCTAAAAAAGAAAAAGAAAAGAAAAAAAAAAGGAACGCATCAATTCGCACATTCTATAGTTTTTCAATGAGTCCCGTTTCTTTTAAAAAGCACACTAGCGCCTTTAAAGCAGTTCGTTCCGACGTCGGTTGGGACCAAGGTTCATATAGTTGAGGGCACGCAAGTGGCTTGCATATACCAAGAACCCGAAATCTGCTTGGGTTTTGCTCGAGCGCAAGCTTCTTGCGCCAACTAACCTAACTATTTGGTTCAGTCAAATAACTATTATGCCCGAGCTGGTTGCCCGAGGACAGAACAAATATAGAAGCAAGGTGAGACCTGTGTGGGCTGCACAAGAAATCTGGGCACGACTCAACACATTTTAATGGATTTCGCAGAAATTCAACTAACTAGAACAGTAGGTAGCGTCCAGATTTCAGAATCGCTGGGGTCCAAAGCTAATACGAGCGTTAATTAACTAGTTAGCGGTGGATATAAGCAAATAGTTGATTAGAGCATTCCTTTAGAAAAAGAAAGTGGGAAGTTATGGGGACCGGATTGTCACGGGTGTGGGGATACCTTTGCTACGAGCTGAAGCACGGATAAACAGAATGGTACATTATAATATGGTAAAACGTAAGTAGCTCACACAGGCTTTACAGAGAAATCGTCATCATCATCATCATCATCATCATCATCATTTAGTCGAGGTGGCTTGTCAAAATGGATGAACCTTCTATAGAATACGGGAATTAGCGTTTCACACGACATCGGCTTCGACTCTGTCTCGACAGCCCCTTTCAGGGAAATAAAATTTGAATTTCGAAAGAAACGAAAGGTCCAAATATACTTTGGAACTTCGCCACATGGCACGGAACCGCCGCGGCGGCCGTGTTCGCGCGTTCAAACCGACTTACGACTTTTGTTGCACACTATAACATTGTGCCGATCGTAACGCCGTTCACATACAGTCGAACCCGGATATATATCGAATTTTTAAGTTCGATATATAGGTAATTCGATATATCAAATAAAAATGTTATACAGAAATTTTCAAGGGGATTTCGCAGCTGATCTATCTACATGATAATTCGGTATATGCGGGTTCGATATATCCGGGTTATACCGTTGCTCACAGACCACAGCGCCGGAATAACTCTTGTCATTTCGGGTGACGGGGCAGAGTACCGGAAGTGTACGCCAGCGGGCAATATTTTCTCGACCGGCGATGATCTCCGCGTACGCGGCGTGTATCCGGACACCGAGTCGTGCATTGTTGTCTGGCCCTCGTAATGCATGTAGCGACGGTGCCGACGGTCCCCGCCTTCTCACGATGTGTCCGCCGCGTTGGGTCGAGATGATGCACTGCTCCGCGCTTATCGATAGAACAAGGGACGCGCCGTATATCGATGCATCGCCGGCATTCCATCGGCTCCTTCCGGAGGTCACTCTCTGGCCCGAGGGGCGACGAGAAGTACGTACGTGCCTGCATCATCCGTGCCTATCACGCTGCCGAAGCCGTGGCCGGTCGTCTCGATCGCTCGTCGATGGGGTGTGTAGTTCGCGGATATCGCGCGATTTGCCGCGCTGCCGGCGTATCAAAGGACCTCCCCCTCGCGTTCCGCAGCCTTTTCGTCTCGCTTCCCTGCGACGCACTGCGCTTATGCGCCGTTGGAAGTCTTGGACCCCGGAAGCATGTCCCTTGCTCCGATACGGAGATTTTCCTTTTGTTTTCTTTTTTTTTTTTTTCGAAGGAACACGGCAGGTGATATTGCCTTGACAGTTAAGCGAGCGAAGCCCGAGACGCACAACTGAGTCTTTCTTTTCTTTTTTAATGCAGAAGCATTATATGCCCCATTACGCGAAAATCTGTCGGCGTCGGCGTGACCGAAAGATGGTACCAAAAATGGCCGACGGCGCAAATAGTAAAACACGGTCAAACAATTGCTCAAGGTGTCCTTAGCTATATCGCCTAAGAGACGCGAAGGCGAGTGTCTTGTAAATCATACTGTAATTAAGCTGCTTTGGTTCGCTTCTGGTCTTCCTTGGGTCACGTGACTTTCTGTACCTCACAACGCGACTTTGAAACATAGAGATCCAAGGCTTTCTCCTTAAAAATGCTCGTATTGACGTCGCACTTCTCAGGCTGGTTCCTGCAGACAAAGTAAATGATTCGCTTTGAAATTTGGTAGGTTTCGGTCTGGGTGAGATTCGAACCCTGACCTCCGGGGAGCGAGACGAGCACGCTTTCCCGACGCCAGGGCGGCTGCACGGTTCTGGCTTACTAAAGATGTGCGTAGTGCGTGCGTCATTGGGGACTTCAGGGCGCAGACGATGCGGAGGTAGTGGCGCCACGTCATGATTGTGTTCATGACATTCCGAGGTCTGCAAACGGTATAGTGCTTTCGCATTCCCACACGCAAGCAGTCTTTAGTGTCTCTGCCGATATTTTTCCTTTTTTTTTGGCCAAACTGCAATATTCGAAGCAAGGCATATACGCGATATCGAATGGCAAGTCAAGGCCGCTCTCTGAGGTCATGCTGCGAATTGAAGTACATGATGGTACAGAAAGCTCTGAGGGTCAAGACAGGAAGTTACGGGAACCTCCGAGGTGCGAGGCGAGCATGCTTCCCTGAAGCCACGGCTGCATCCGCGGTTGTGGCTTACTGAAGGTGTGCCTTTAAAGTGCGTGCCTGATTGCACACGTCATGTGGTCACAGAGACGTGCTCGTGCCACCGCTCGCGCTTTCGTCGTCGTCGTCTTCCATAGCTGGCAGGCTTTCATCTTCACGTTTTACAAACGTGTAACACTGGCTTGCTTTTTATTGCGATAGCAATTATGTGGACACTCAAAGAGGATTTCTGCCGTCGGCGCCGTCGTCGTCGCCGTCGCCGTGAGGTTCCGTATGACGTCAACGGCGATGCAAACGCCGTTGACGAGCAAACGCGACTTCTTCCGTCGCACAAAAAAACCGTTGGGGGGGGGGGGCACGGGAGGGCGGGGAGGGCGGGGAGGCGACGTTTAGCGGCGGCACCAAATGCGTATTTATATAAATACGTTGCGAGGTGAGAAGGAGGTAAAGACCTCCGACGCTGCTCGACGAGTTTCCCGTTCTGATCTCGTCGAAAACCTCCGGGCCGCCCCCAGAGGCCCTGGCAATAGTCACCAACGCCGCGCACGTTCGGTGCGAACCCGGGCAAAACGGCGACGGCGTCGACAACATGTAGTTCTGCGCGTTGCCGGTGCTGCTGCATGTCCAAGTTTATACAGCTGATAAAACTACTATCCTTATTCCGCATATATCTCTCTACTAAGTTGCAATTGATGCTTCGACTTTCGGGTGAAACTGCGACAATTTTTTTTTCTTCACACTGCCAAGCAGAATAACTTACTGGAAGATTTCTCTCTGTGAAGCAGCGAAACAATTTCGCGCCTGTCTGGCACCCATTTCGGAGGAGGCCCTTGGTCCTCGGTCGCAACTCTTTCGCCGCGAAACCGGCTCGTTCGCTCGTGCACTTTCGCTGGGCAGCCCGTTGTCGTCGTCGACTTCGCGGTGGCGGCGCACTGTTTGCGCACCGACATACCTACGTACGCTGATAGGCAGGACGAAGACCTCTGTCGGCTTCGAGGAGTGGGGAGCGAGGCTTATCTGCCATTGCAGAGAGGGCCGCGCCTTTGTCAAACCGGGCCTCGCGAGGCGCCGGCTTTATCGAGATATAATGGCGTCTGCCGCACTGCGAAAGCGTTATAATGTCGCCTAATGCTGCGGTCTCGACACGAATAACGCGGCAAAGAAAAAGGCATACTTGCGGTGGAAGAGGCAAATATAGAGCGAGGGCTGCACATTACGAAGACGAGCTTCGCGAGCAGCTGACGAAGGGTGCTTGCGCGCTTGTCTCCGTCGTCCGCGAGATGCTTCTTTTCTTTCCCAATATTGCTTTCTTTTCTTCGCTCTTTGGCGCCGCTGCACCAGTTTACTGCACCGAGAGCTGCACCGCTGCTATCGAATTGCGGAGCCTGGCCCCGCGTTATGGCTGTGTTGCCTCCTCCGCAAGTATATTTGCATATATATAGCTCATCGTTTGCGTCAAAGTGGGATAAAAGGGTGGTTAATTATGTGAAAGTGAGGTATGCATCGTGTAACACATCACGCTTCAAGGAGTCTGTCAGGAAAACGAAAGGTAGCACCACTGGAGCTCTATTAATTCAGAGCCCTCCACCACACCCCCAGAATTGCAATGCGAAGCATTCTTGTCGAGTTAAACCCAGTTTTCTGTCACGGATATCTATATATAGCCGGTTATCCGCCCGTTTTCTTCGCCAATCTCGACGATAGTGCAGTCTAAAAAAAGTGGGCCGATGCGCCTCTGGTGCATCTATAGGGTTACGTGCCACTGGCTATGTGTCGCTCTTCAATTAACTTCTTTTACGCCAACTTTAGTCACTGCATGCGTGGTTATAACAACAACAACAACCAATAACACCAAACACTACGCATTGACGTAATGCTTACGTAGATGTCAACAGGAAGTTTTTCAAGTCTTGGTAATCTCTTGGCATTCACCTGTCTGTCGTCCTTCATTCGCAACTTTGTCCTTCGACGAAGCAAGGCATAGGCGCAACACCGCTTCGCTTTCGTTCGCAACGCTTCCAACACTTTTGGGGGTTCGTCTCAGCTGTAGCCGGCTCGCGGCAACTGGATCCTTAATTTACTATGTCGCGGTTCCCTCTTCCGCCTTCCCCTTTCGTCCATGTGACGTCGGTCAAAGGGTGATCCCAGTTCTAAACGAAAATAAACATTTTACCGCCACCACCACCTCCCCCGTCGAAGTAACGGGGACTGAGCTCGTTGTTTATACCGTGCGTACCAGCTAACGTTAACCAAGCGAGCACGGTGCACGATACAATTACAAAACATACGGTGTTCGTTCGTCACAGATGACCTATCACCGTACGTCTATTCACTGTATCTTGCACCCTGTTTTTTTTTTACTTGATTTTCTTACAACAGCTTGGATAACGTTAGCTGGGACACCCTATATGTGTACATACAATGAACAGCGCGTCGAGAAGCAACCCCCCCCCCCCCCCCCCCCTTCTAAATCTCGCGCTTTGCTTTGGTCGCGGTCCCTTGGGAAAAGGGCGGGGGGGGGGGGGGGGGGGGGGGACGCCGCAGTGATCAATTAACGACTCTGTGGTGCGACGGAATCGATCAGCGGGGACGCACGGCTGACGTGCCACCGTCACGGTTCTGCTAAACTGCCCCTCGTACACTTGTACAGGCGTGGCGTTGGCCGTGATGCTGTAGGCGCTGCTGCCTCTGCTGCTGCTTCTGCGTGCGTGCGTGCGTGCGTGCGTGTGTATGCATTGGCGCCCTCATTCGTCGGGCAGCCCACACACCGCATCCACAGCGCCATGGTTCGCTCAGGTTGTATGCCGACCGCTCGTGTATTGCTCGTCGCACGGACACTGGGCGTTTTTCTCCTTGACTGTTTGGTGAGTGAGCTGTGAAATATGACCAGTAATTTATTAAAGCGAAGGCGTCTTTGCCTGTACCCCCCCTTACCCCCCTTTCCCCCCTCTTCCACTGCTGTATACGACTCGGACATATCTATAGTGTGTTAGGTGAGCACCTGGGTGAACATCGATGCTCTACGTGGGAGCAGAATGAGAGAAAATTCGAAAATAAGCACACTGATGTTTGAGCTGATTGCCTACAGAGGGGGAAAAAAAGAAGAGTAGGTAGAGCGGCACGTTTCATCTCTCAATATTTCTGCGTGTTTTCTTGTTACCCAGCGTTATTAAAGGCACGCAAAGTCGAAACAAAACGCGTAAGACCACATTTCAAAGAAGGTGTCTGCGCGTTGCCGACAGTCCAACGCTGGTGGAACGCCTCCGCGATAGTTTTTCGCATCTCGCTTCGATACGGACCACCTCCACTTCGACCCGAGACACACTCTGATCGCTAAAGGCCTCGGGCATTGCACCAACTGTAACGCCGCTATGCGGCGTTTGACGTGTCCTACAAAAGCGCAGCCCTTTTATCCGTCCCGTTGGTTCTCGACACTCGTGTACAAAAAAGGCGGTGGCCGTTCTGCGCTCGTTACAGCTCTATCGGAGTCCTTCGGTATACGTTTATCGACCTCGCGCGAGCACTCGCTTCTCCTACAAGGAGGTGTCGCTGGCAAACTTGCGTATAAAAAAACTCGGTTTTTCTGCCCGCTTAGTGTTCCGGCCGCGGCCCCGCCATTGTGTCCCTTCCCATTGGGAGCAGCGGGCATTGTTTTCGGCCCTTGCGCTCCCGTTCCATCAACCGATCGGCCGCCACTCGGTCTCGGGACACAATCGGCGCTCTGCTGTCCTTGGGCTCAGCGCGGTGCACGGGCTTGCATAGCGTCTACACCTCTTTAGTGGCACGCCGGCGCCCGACAGGTGGCACTGTCGGCTGCGCGCGCGAGCAGTTACCCCTCGAATGTTCGTTTAAACCAAGTTTCAGAAAAAAAAATGCTGCTGCCTGTTTGCTGCCCTGAATGGCGCGCGCCGTCTTTGCGCAGTCAATGAGTTACGAATGCCCTACGGTGCAACCACATGGAGCGCAGATGCGGCGTTCCGTCGCCCTGCAGCGTCGGCGCGTTTCAAGGCCGGGAGCGCCTACCACAGAATAGATCCGCTTTTCTTTTTTTTTATCTTGTTTTTTGGCTACCGCATGGCCACAACAGCGCAGCGTGAAGTGGAACCGCCGGGCAACGATACGCTCGGAGGACGCCGGAAAACGCGTTCCATGAGGTTATAACGCTCGAGGCGCGCGCGCCTCCCTACCGCTCCTTCCTTTCGTCTCTTTCTTTTCATTGGGGCTGAAAATCATTTATTACATGACGAGGCTGCCTGATCTCGTGTGCACGTAGTCCCAACTATGATTCAGTTCATGCGTCGACTCAGACCCAACGCCAGGCGGTGATGCGGGCGCGTCCCTGTCGTTGTATTACACAAACGTGCGCGCACGCAAGTGGTTCACCCGCGAGGCCGAAGCGCCATTAAACTTTCTCGCGCCCTCTCTCTCTCTCTCTCTCAAGAGGCTCTCGTGGCGTTTGTGTCGTCACCACCACCTTACAGCAGTACTGGCGGGTCGCTTTCTTCTTTCGATCGTCGCACCTCCTCACGGCTGGCGTGGACGCTGCAGCTGTGCAGGCGAGCTAACTTTCTCCCTCTCTCTCTCTCTCTCCCTCTCTCTCTACGGCATCGCCCTCGTCGACTCTCGGATCTCTGGGCGATCTTTGAAATCGGGGCCGTGTTTTCATTCCGTCATCCCTTCCAGTTCGCCGCAACGTCGTCTAGAAAGAGAGAGGCTTTCAGAAAGCCGTCCGGACCCTTCTCGCCGCTGCGTTTCTCTTTCTCCCGCTGTCTTTGACGGACGCCGATCTCTTGTCTGTGGTGCGCGCAACCCGGCCTGAAGTAAGTCATTGTTCGCGGCTCACTCGCGTTGCGATAACGCGCGCTGCCGAGCGTCCGAGCGTAGGCGCCGTCGCGCCGGTGGTGTAGCCCGGCCCGACTGCTTGAACCCACCTCGATCACCGAAGCTTCGCGTGCGTCCACCACCACCGTCGCCGCCGCCGCCGCCCTTCGAAAGCGAGTGCCGAACCGCGCGCGCTGTGTTAGCTGTCGGGCCGATGTGTTTTGTTCGCGCGTGGTGCTTGCGTATGCGGCGCGCTGTCATTTGAGTTTTTGCTGCGAAGAGGGTTTGTGTATGCATATGCACGAAATGGGGCCGTCGGCCCCTCCCCACCCTTCTTGGCTCGGGTCTCGCGCCGACGAAAGGATTCGTTTCCCATACTACTACTACTACTACTACTACTACTACTACTACTACTACTACTACTACTACTACTAATAATAATAATAATAATAATAATAATAATAATAATAATAATAACCATATAATAATAAGAATTTATTTCCATTAGCGCTGCGTGATGGAAGCGGCGAGAATCTTTTTGTTGACCGGGTTCTCACCATCGGGCAGTGGCGGGGCACAGCAAGCCCTATAAACACGTGCATATATATATATATATATATATATATATATATATATATATGTGTGTGTGTGTGTATGTGTGTGTGTGTGTGTGTGTGTGTGTGTGTGTGTGTGTGTGTGTGTGTGTGTGTGTGTGTGTGTGTGTGTGTGTGTGTGTGTGTGTGTGTGTGCGCGCGAACGAGAAGAAAGGGAACCGAGGGAAGGGTGGCGCTGGCTAACACTCCCAGGGTTAATTCTAGTTGTAAAACATAAATACCCCACAAAGTGGATGGGAAAACGGCTCCGCGGTAGCTCAATGGTGAGAGCATCGCACGCGTAATGCGAAGACGTGGGTTCGTTCCCCACCTGCGGACAGTTGTTTTTTTCATCCGCTTTCATTTCCATTAATTTATCATTTCTTTAATTCCATTAGTTAGTACAAGTAATTTCCCCTATGTTGTCCTTAGTGTCATTGTTTGTTGGCTTCTTCTGATATGATTATATATATATATATATATATATATATATATATACGTTGTCCCTACGTTGTCCTTGGTATATATATATATATATATATATATATATATATATATATATATACCAAGGACAACGTAGGGGAAATTACTTGTACTTACTAATTGAATTAAAGAAATTATAAATTACTGGAAATGAAAATTAATGAAAAAACAACTCTCCGCAGGTAGGGAACGATCCCACGTCTTCGCATTGCGCGTGCGATGCTCTCACCATTGAGCTACCGCGGAGCCGTTTTCCCATCCACTTTCTGGGGTATTTATGTTTTACGGCTAGAACTTAAAGTCCCTAAGAAAAAATTATCTAGGGACTTTACTAGAACTAACCCTGGGAGTGTTAGCCGGCGCCACCACTCACAAACCATGGCGGCGGATGCGGACGGCTCCGCGGTAGCTCAATGGTAAGAGCATCGCACGCGTAATGCGAAGACGTGGGATCGGTCCCCAACTGCGGACAGTTGTATTTTCATCTATTTTCACTTCCAGTAACTTATCATTTCTTTAATTCAATTAGTAAGCACGAGTAATTTCCCCTGTGTTGTTCTTGGTGTCATTGTTTGTTGGCGTCTTAACAATATGATTAGTAATAATCGGGCCCCTCGGTTCCCTTTCTTCTCGATTGCATATATGTATATATTTCGTGTGATAATATTATTTTCTACTCCGTTTCTCCCTCTGCCGTTGTAGTCGCATTGGAGAAAGTGCAGGTTCTGGATTTGTAAGCAAAATAATAATTCTCCAACGCTAACGGCAACGAAATTTCACTTTGCCTAAATTCCTTACTAGTGAGTGGAATATGCACTCGACGCAGCCTCGGCGAAGTGAACGCCGCCAGCGACGTTCGACGCCCTTTGCACGCACTGTGAGATTACGGCGCGCACCTAACGCCTTTTACGCTAACCTAACTTAACCTATCGTGGGTGACACCCAAAGGCAATACTCCTCACGGCGTGACGTGAAAGCTTCGCCGGCGGCATTTCAGCCAGTCGAGTTCAACCGCGGTTGCTAAGGCATGGCCTTGTAGATTTTCAGTATACGCCTCCGGGCCAGTATACCTAAATGTGGCGGCCATGATGACGTCAGTGCCAAATAAGCAATTCTTTCTCACTTCTGTTCTCAACGTTTCCATTCGAGGTCGGGTATTGCTGGGGGACAAAAAGACTCAAGCTTCCCTTTCTTGAAGTTGCCACTGCAGCCTCAGCGACGATACGAGCAGACGCTGTCAAAATATGTGACGTCACCGGGCGCTGGTACTTGAGGGCGTCGTGATGATGATGTGTAGCGTTTAAGGGCGCAAGATCCAGCTATGGCCAAAGAGTGCCATGGCATGTGGTAACGAATTGTCTATGCCTTATGTGTGAAATGATCAAATGAGTTGTGAATGGTATAGATATGTATTGTGGCTGTAAAGAGGCGTAAAAACGGGTCGCTGTAAACTGCGTAAAATATATAAGCATCAAAATAATGACAATGCCTTACGGTGTGAACTATGAGCATATATGTTTTGCTACGAAGAAGTGTTGTAATAAAATACACACAAACACTACTGCCTCCACAGGGCTCTTGAAGTTAAGGTCTGATCGACACTTGAGAGCGGCGTCGCCTACCATCCATCACTTCTGCGTTGTTGTTGTTGTTGTTGTTGTTTTTTTTTTGTATTTTGGCTTGCCCCGAGCTTCCTCTGAGAGCGGCCGTTTTGCTGCTAAGTGAATGCCACTCACAAGTACAGATTAAATTTTGAACGCTAACTTGAATATGAATGTTAAGATAACTAAGGTTGATAAGGTTCACTTCCATGTACAAATTGATTAGTCCCATTCTGACCGCAAGCTTGATAAGCCGCAAAAGTGGCAATAACGAAGGACGTGTATATATATATATATATATATATATATATATATATATATATATATATATATATATATATATATATAGCCATGCTATACAATGACATTTTCCTCGCTGTAGCTTCCCGTGACATCATAAGCTTAGGTTGCAGTTTAAAGTATTAGGTTGCAATCTAAAGTGAGAAACGGCTAAAACTGGCAAATTTCGTGTACTTATACCGCGCAACAAAGACGGTACGCGAAAGGCGGAAATGCGAGACGCCTGACGTCAGGCTGACGCCATCAGGGGCACATTTTCGGCGCGGAATTCAAAAGTTGTGCCTTGCCCCCTTGGTTTTCGTTAACAGTCAAGCATTTTTCGATAACGAAACCCAGTTTAAAACGAGTTGTTTACCGATCTGTACTGGTTTCATTTTTCTCCCTAATTAACCCTCTTACGACATTGTCAGAGTACCGCGGTGACTTCGCGGAGGTAGTAGTACTACTAGTAGGATAGTAGTGGTCGTCCTTCGCACAATAAAAATTTGAAAAAGAAAAATAACTGTGAATCTCGGCAGAGCCGGTA
The DNA here is from genome assembly GCF_013339745.2 of Dermacentor silvarum. Taxonomy (NCBI): domain Eukaryota; kingdom Metazoa; phylum Arthropoda; class Arachnida; order Ixodida; family Ixodidae; genus Dermacentor; species Dermacentor silvarum. Next base: position 62,683,331 of record NC_051164.1, read on the forward strand.
TAGAGCTATCTGTGTAATCTCTCCTTTGCTGACATGAGCCTGTAGTTACGAGTTACTGCCAATGTATTTGGTCATCATCATCATCATCATCATCAGGCTATTTTTACTTCTACTGCAGGAGGGAGGCCTCTCCCGTCGATGTTCAACGGCCCCTGACTTGTGCCCGTGGATTCCATCCGGTATGTCTGCAACTTTCCTAATCTCATCACACCTAATCATCATTCTCAAATCTTCAAATCATACATTGAAATCGTAATCCTAAAAAGATCTAGCTTTTTTTGCGTTACCGGTTTAGGAGGGAAGAGGAAACGCAGACAGCAGCTGCTATTTTCGTGTTCAAAGCAGTACATGCTTGTACGCGTTAATCCGTTGTTAATCAATCAATCAATCAATCAATCGGTCGATCAATAGCTCCGTATTAAGTGGCGAAGAAAAGTATAAGTATTGCGAAGTTTGCGTCTCCGCGAAAACTTTTCGTAACAACTTGCATGTAATAGCAAAAAAAAAAAAAAACGCGATTTGTCTGACCAAGCACGAAATGGCGATTGCATAACTTACATCTAAATTACGAAGAGTCACTAGAATACGCCACAAAGCCATCTTGCTCTTACAACATTGATTCTCTCACATGAGTCTGCAGCCCCTCGCAATGAAAGATATGCAACTTCGATGCATTTATTGACAGGACATCATAATTTCGTAACTGAACGGAATATGTTCGTGGACAGGCCAAAAGTGTTTATTATTTTCCCACATTTTACGTTTACCTTTTTTAAGTTATTGCCGGCAGGGGCGGCTCTAGCTCTCTGCGGAGTGTGAAATGCTCCCCTCGGGAATGCTCCGTCTAAATGGCCGCACACATTTCGCGCGCCCCGAAAATGGAAAGGCCGGGCGAAAAGCGAGGAATTGCGGGCGATACATCTCTCTCTCGCGCGCGCGGGGCGTGCCGTTCTCAGACGCAACGCCCACTTTATCCTTATCTCCCTTACTTTACTCTCTCTTTGTTTCCTTTTATTCACCGTCGTATAGGGGTAGCCGAGGAACCATTCGGTAGCGCCGGCCTCTTCAGCTTTTTTCACGCTTTCGTCGAGATTTTTTTTTACCGCACAATGCTCGCCGTGGTTCTGCTTCTGGGCCTGCCTGCCGCCGGCCCAGCTTTCTCCGTGAGCGCGCGACGCCCGTTTATTTATATCATGCAGGGGAACGTATTCATCAGCTGGCGAGGTGGTGGATGTGACAGGCACACTTCGAGGCGGTCTTCGCGTCGCGTGGTTCCAGTAACCAGTTTCGAGAATGCTCGCGGTAGCCATTCCGCGGGGTCCTCGGATAATAAAAGACTCCGTTGCATATCTGAAAAAAAAAAAGAAAAAGAAAAGAAAGGTGGAAATGTTGGCAAGCGCACGCTCGGGACTGTTGAGGGAGGTAAAGCTTCCGAAAACGACCGTCTGACTCTGTTTCTTCTCAAAGGGTTGTTGAACGAACCCGAAGCTGCGACCAAGTGCATAGGGGGGCTTTGTTCGTTGTTTCGTTCTGTTAAAGCGGAAGCTCTCGGCTTGCGTGGACGGGCGGTCACAGTGAGTAAAATGGGTCGATTGCAGATAGACCGAAAAATTTTTTAGGATTCTCCACTGATTTCTGCCTAGTTTCTTTCTGTCCTTCTTTCTTTATGTGAGTCACCTGCGCTGTTGAAAACGTTCCCCGCGAGTTCGCCTTAGGCGCAGAGTGAATAGAAAGCATTAAATCTTCGGGCTATAAAGTGTCTCGTCGGTATACGAACCGGGTATACCTCGACGGCCTCTTATAGCATTTTGCCGATTGTTTCTTGTTATTTCGCAGCGTCTGTCTATACTTTATATGTCTCTTCGCCTGCCTGCAGTGTTACGCAAGTGCGAAGAGCGAAACTTAACGCGCGTCAATTTAGAGAGGTTTAGCTTGTCCGGTAATCGGGTAAACGCGGGCTGAGCGGGCGTTGGGGCGTTTTACCGGAACCGTAAACGTGAGCGGCCTGTATGGTGCTACTACCTGGTGGCGCAGAAATCAAACAGCCAAAAAATCAGCTAATATTGCAGTAACCAAGTGTATTCTACTTCGCTGCTGGTGTAAATTTTCGGTGGCAACATGATTACGCCACTGTCGAACATTTACACCAGCAGAGAAGTAGAATACACTTGGTTACTGCAATATTAGCTGCTTTTTTTTTTTTTACTGTTTGATTTCTTTTCCAGCAGGTGGTAGCACCATATAGGCCGCTCACCTTTACGGTTCCGGCAAAACGCCCCAACGCCCGGTCCGCTCGCGTTTACCCGATTACCGGACAAGCTAAACCTCTCTAACCCGTCGACGCGACTCAGCCTCCGTCGCCTGACGCCGTACGCGCTCAGATGCGGTGCGGCGCGTGCGGACGCGTTACAACGCGTACGTCTGGTTGTGCAGACGGGCTCCCGGTGCTCGTCGCCTCCTGGCGGAGACGGATGGCGTCGTTATAGGGAGGATGCATAGCGCGTCGCTAACGGGGCCGTTCTTTCCCCTTCGTTAGGTTGAGTGAAGTGCGTCAGCGCGCCTGCAGGGAAGGCCTCGGTACACACAACTGCGTGCGCCGCAGTCCACGGCGCGCGCAGCAGCAACAACAACCTGGCATGTAAGGCAGGCCACGCATGGGTGAGGAGAGAGAGAGAGAGATGGGAGGAGCCGTATACTAGTCGACGACGACGTCGCGTTAGCGCTCGCTCCTCGACCAGTGGTTAACGGGCCGTATGATTTGGCCGTTAACGACTAATGAACGAACGACCTGCACGGAGGAAAAGAAGTAAACTTGAGGACTGCGCCGATGGCTGCTGCCGCTGTGGGGAAAGCGGCATAAGCACGCTCCAAATACTGGCCTCTTTGTGCACCCGCGCTGGTGTGCGTTGGCGAGTGTGTTTGTCTCGGGCGAAGTTAATGGCGCGAGGAACGTTTTTGAGACCGTGGGGAGGGATGGCGCTCATGGCAGTCTACTGTACCCTATACTGTACAGTATACGTATAGCCGGTTGCATGCGATGGCGAACGACTTTTGGAAAGTTCGTTTCATCGGGAGGGCACAAATTGCAGCTCGCGCGCCCGCGCGGCTTCAAGAAAAAACCGGGCTTTGATTGGAGGAGAGTGGTGGGCGAGGGTGAGGGCACAGAATCTCCGGAATCGCCCGCGAAAGCGCAGGGGCGCGAGCGGCTGGTGAATCTATCCTCCCCCCGCGTGCTTGGTGGTAAATCGAGCGCGTGCAGTGGTCGCTCGACCCTTGTTCGGCGGCGCCCGCGCCTTCAAATGCTTTCGCCACCTAGTGGCCTGGAAGAGGGTTTATCAGTGCACAGCTGGCCTGTGCTGGCTAGGAGCTCGAAAGTTACGGTAAGGCGGTACAGCGCAAACGAGAGAACAAAAGGAAATAAAAAGTTGTGCCACCGTCGAGGATGATTGTCGAAGTATGCGAATAACTTGCTGAATCCGCTCGTCATTGGTGAAAATCGTTGGTGCAACGTTTCTATTTATGCGTTTGTCTCACCGTACATTCGATATTTAAGTTCAAGATTTAATCACTGGTGTTCGCTTCTGTACTACAGCGCGGTCCATTATTAAAAGTACAAGCAAATGTTCTCCTCTGCCGTGTGATTCTACCTGGAAAGCACATGGCGTATGGTTGGTGGCGCCGGCATCTTCCTGCACACGTACATACATGTGCGATGCATTGACGTAGCTTCAGTCGGCACTTGCATCTAAGCCCCAGTTTAGTGAAAGCCGCACATTAAAGTGTTCCCTTTATTAGTGTACCGCATGGCACATTCGATAATTTCATGTAATACCGTTTTCGCCACGCTGGGAAGCTGGTTAGACAGAGCTCTTTCGCTAAACTATTGGTGACAACATTAAAGAAATTTAAGATGAAGTATAGGCAGCGCGTTTTGCTCTGAGCGACAACTCAAAGACAGTTATATAATCCCATGACAAAAAATTTGGAGGATGCTTAAGATTTGCCTTTAAGAGTGGAACGCGATAGCATTCAAAGTTCCCTGGTTGTTTATCAGGCTTTTTTCTCGTACACTGAAATTACAATCCGACGCTATCACGTCTGTAGGTTGAGGTTAAGTCGTACTTTACGATTTTTCTGACGGATTTTACTTTGAGAAATTGAATTTTTGTTCACTAACGCCTTGCGCCACGCGCAGGGCCTGCCCCGGTAGCGGGGTCGTTCGCGATGATGTGGTTCGGCGTGATTATTTCCGCCAACGACGCCGGCGCTTACGCCGACGCCGGATTTTCTGCGACACGGGCCCGGGCCCTTAACGCTGTCGCGTTAAAACGGTCACCGTCAAAAGATAACAACACAGTTGCATCCGCGTGACAACTCGCTTGATCGTCCGCGCTAACGAGTAACGGCCGGTACTCGTCCGAATTTCGCTCGCGCTCTCATTTACGGCGCTATACGCTCGCTTTCTCCAACCCTCTGCCCTTTTATTCATCTCTCTCTCTCTCTCTCTCTCTCTACTGCCGATTCTTCGTTAGCGCACACGCACTACAAACTCCTAAGCACTGGCCGAGCGCGCGCGAGGCCGATAATTGGCGAGTCCTATCCATCCATCCATCCGCTCGAGAGCACGGTGCCGGAAGTGGTGATGCCTTTTCAGCTGCTGGCGTCGCTGCATTGTCCCGTGTCGACTGTGTGTGTGTTTGTGTATACCCTTGACGAGAAGAGACGAAACGTGTGCGGACGCTTTCACCCGCTCCGGGCCGCGTTGTCCGGATCACAAAAGAGCGGCGAAGAGGGCCGCAATTCACTAGGTATGCACGGAGCGGCCGGCAGCGCTCCCGCAGACCACAAGAGAGTCGTCGTCGTCCGCGGCTCTTCTTCCGAGGCTTCTTCCCCGCTGGCTGCTCCGTAATCTCGCTTTCGTCCTCTGCGAGATCGGCACTATAGCTGCGCGCGCACTTCCGGTGTGTCCGCGATGCGCGCTGGCTCGCGGTGCAACGTGTAAGGATTCCTTTCGCTCGATTCTATTCCTTCCTTATCGTATAGACCGTTTGCGGCGCTGGCCGATGACGATGGTAACGCGGGTGGATCGGCGCTCGGACCACCGATGAAACGCGAAAAGGAGTGACACTGGAACGTAATCGTTACGCTACATTTCCCAGCCCTGGTATACACCTATAGCTATGCTCTAGCTCGGACACCTAATTAAACATAAAATCTGGCGTTTTATGTTTACGTGCACGATCTGACTTTGAGGCACGCCGTGGTGGGAGGAATCCGCATTAATTTTGACCACTCGGGATTGTTTAACACGCAGCTGAGTCTAAGTGTACACGCGAGCCCCCATCGAAACGCGGCCGCCGCGGCTATAGGGTAGAACCCGCGACCTCGAGCTGAACAGCGTGACGCCGTAGGCACTGGCATACCGCGGCGACTCTTGTCAGACCGTGTGTGGCCACCCCTGTGGACAGTGGGTTAATCATTGTGCAAACTTAGCCCAGAAATAATAGTCGAACCCGGATATATCGAACACGAAGGGGATTGCGAAATAGTTCTATATATTAAAATAAACATTTTATGCAAAACTTTTCAAGGGGGCTTTGCATATGTTCGTTATAAACGATAATTCGTTATATCCGGGTTCTGTATATTCGGTTTCCACTGAATACCTAAAATATTCTGGTGTAACGTACAAACGATAAATGCGGGGGACAGTATATATGTCCAGCGTGTAATATCGCTTCGTTGCCAGCGGTTTTTTGAGGAGTTTGGTACTTTCTACGAGACGCACGTCCTCGGCGCCACCGACGATGAAAAATAAATGTCTTGTACATTTGAAACATGTCACCGGATTACGCGGAAATCCAGGATGAAAAGTGAATGTGGGGAAGCACGATGTGATGTTAGGCCTGTGTTAACGTGTTTTATGCAAACAAAGGATGCTTTTGTGGGGAACGGACTGGATAGACTGAATCTTTCTCCACATTCATGGAGGTGCTGACTTTCCTGTCACTTTACCGCCCCCTACCCTCTCTCCCCAGCGTAGGGTAGCAAACCGCACCCTCCCCTCTGGTTAACCTCTCTGCCTTTCCCCTTTCCTCTCTCTCTCTCTCGGTAAACGGAAATCCCATAAACGAAGAAACTGCCGATTAAATGGAACACCCTTATGATTTGTGCATGAAAAGCGTCGACAGATGGGCGAGTTGGTACGGGTTCATCTTCTTTAACAAACTACCCGGCAGGACGGGACACGAAAAAAAGAAGCGAGACAGACGAGAGCAAACTTAACAACTGATTTATTTAAAGCACGTAATCCACCTTAAATAGTGTCCCGCTTGGGCGACGTGTCACCATCAATGTTAACAACGTAGCAGGAAAAACGCGTCACCAAAGCTGGACACTATTTAAGTTGGATTACGTGCTTTCCATAAATCAGGTGTTAGTTGTTGCTGTTGTTGCCTCAAAAGTTAGTCTGCGCCTGGCCGTCTCACTTCTTTTTTCGTGTCCCGTTCTTCCTGGCGGTTTGTTAAAAAAAGACGAGCCCTTATGGTTGGTTGGTACCTCATTAAGGCGATGAAAAAAACAAGAAGAAGAATGTTTGTTAAACGGAATCACATTTTATCGAACTGCGGGTAAATGGAACTAATAACATTATCGAAAAGAAAACTGAGCGGCCAATCTGAGCGGCATCCTATGACATTCATCACTGTTTGACCCTTTCCTTTTCGGGTTTTCTCGCCCGTTCTCTAAAAGCGTTTTCGCTAAGGCGGCTTTTGCTGGCTTCGGTTGGTGCCCGGGTTAGTGTGGTTCTGCCGTATTCGTGGCTTGCTGTGGTTTCTCTGTGTTGGCAATGTCGGCGCGCATTGAGTTTGCTTTCCCTTCTGCAGCACAGAAAGGCCCGCCCACTGCGCTCACGCTGGCAGCGAATGTCAAAATTATCGATGACTTTGAGAGTGGTTGCTTAACTAGAATTGCTTTCTTTTTTCAGCTTGATACCACTTTTTTTTTACTTATGTTTCGTTTTGCTGGCTCTATTAAGCGGCTGCGTGCAAGTATATAAACTTTGCAAGAAGAAGCTTTCTAATAAGATCTGCGATCACTCATTAATCTGCTGTTGACAATAAAATGTCAGCCCCTTTTCTCAAGAGCATCTTGTGTGCCCTTGAATTCAATCTCGGTAAATGGAACGCTTGATAAACGTAACTTATTTACCTGGTCCCTTGAGGTTGCGTGTAACGAGAGTATATAATATAGTTTTTTGGGGGGCTCGTATAAGATATAAGCCGGTTGACAACGAGAATTGATCGTAAAAGGTTTTGTGTCCATATCATTTTGTTGGGTTTGAATAAGATGTATATGGTGCGGTGCTCTGTTTTCGTGTGTATATAGACCTTTTGGCAAACCGACGTTTGATTATAGCGCCATTGCCCGACACGGGCGACGTCTAGCGTCAGAACATGTTATGCCGCCATTTTGGACTGTGAGCCTTGCGGGGAGAGCAGGCCGGCCGCACTTCGGTTGGCGTGATCTTCGCCGAGCATTATTCCGATTGTTTTCTTCCGCTTCGCTTGTCTTGTGCCACTCGACTTGTTACACGTTTCACGTGCTCGCGTGAGCGCTCAGTGTGAGGTGCTATGGCAACTGATAGCCCAGGCAGTAGATGTGGCGTTCCGTCGTCGGTATAGCGGCGGCAGCCGCGTCTGCTTCGTCGAGACTAGTCCCTAGATATTTTTTTTTGTTTTTTGCTTTCTAAAGAGCAGAAAATCTAGGGACTTTAGTCGAGACCTGGCGTGCTAATCAGCGATATTTTAAGTCCGAAGCACTTTAGGGGCCCGGGCTGTCGGCCTCCGTCGCGCGTGGTCACGCCCGGGCTGTAACGCTACTCCAGCATCTGCGCATCACTGCTTCGCACTTCCCCAGGTTTCACGTCAGTGGAGCTGCACTTCTTACCGCGTCCTTTGCTGCCTCTCGAATGTAATAATTTTTTTTCATTGTTATTGCTCTGCACATCATGTGACTGTAGTCGTCTATTGAATCTGATCACCATTACGTTTCGCGATTTAAGGTTACCACATTTAGCGAAAGCATGCGCGTATACGTAGCTGTCGGGCAATGCTTAGAACCAGGCGCCGGCGGCCAGCCGACGTGTGTCAGCGGTTGGTAGATATGCGGTGGTTACTCCATACGCTTCCGAGGCAACTCCACAGCTCAGTCATGCAAAATTTATTGAATCTGGTACAGCGCGGGGTGCTTATAACCAAATGTCAAAGCAGAAGCGGAGCGCTCGAGCAGCGCGTTACCTGCGGCGAACTGATACAGCCCAGGTGCAGGATTTCGAAATTACCTTTATGTGCAGGGCCGCGCATGACGCGTGTGAACGCAGAGACAAAGATTTGGCGGACACACGGGCTGCATAAATCTTCCGTAGGACACGATTTTTCCAGCTCGTTGCGACTCGGAATGCCTCAATTTGTCCCATACCGGTGTCACACGGCCACTTTTGATCGCGATCGAGTCCGTCGGTATGTTGTATACCACGATTGGCTCCCTTCCGCAGATTGAACAAAGAAGCGAATCGCGACCGAAAGATTCGATCCAGATCAGGCTCCATCACGATCAAAAGTGCGCCGCGTGATCCCCGTATTAGGCACAGGAATGAAGTCGTGTTTGAAATAATAACAAATGTCGCCTCGGCCACTACGTACGAGAAAATATCGCATCGAAGAGCTGACAATTCTCGCAACCTATTGGGAAATGTGCCGAGAAGGGTTTACCAAAATGCGTTATTTAACTGATGTGTGCATTGGTTCACATTAGACTGAAATGCCAAGTCCTCAGTTGTTGCAGGAAATCGGTGAAGCATGAACATACCACATCGGCAGTGATCTCGGGGAGTGATGTGTTGTGGACACACTATAGTCCCCAAAATCGTTCTTTTGCGCTGGTTGTTTGTGCACCCATAAACTGCCCAGTGCTGGCATGTAACCTTTTGATGAGTATCTATGCCATTATTTACGATCGTAAGTCATTCGTGACAAAAATAAACGAAAACATCGAAGGAAAGTTACCACTCCGCAACGCAAGCGCAAGGCAAGCTCACAGTCCAGACCAAACAGGCAACACTGACACATACCCTCCACGCCAGACCGTCGGAAGCGCCCTCGTGAAAACGTCTATAGTTACGTCGTTAATTCGTGGCGCCCGGTGCACGTCGGATGCACTGGGTTTCCTTTCCACTTGTTGTCCCGGACTGCCCAAGGCTGTCCGGGATCACACCTCAATGAGCGTCGACGTACCTGTGTTTCTTGGACCATGCATGTCGAGCTTCTTGAAAAATTAGGCATAGTGCGAAATCTGGCGCCTGTGATCTATATATAGCGTCGTGCCAGCCAGAAGCTGTGGCGAATATTCATTTTTAGCCGGGCACGCTCGCGCCTGCGCGCGGGTCAGTGAAATTTTGGAAAAATGGAAACTGAAAACAACCCTTTAGAACGTCTTATGATTAAAGCCCGAAGATTAAACGAGTCCGCGCACTATTCCTATCGTTCGCGCGGTATGGCTGAGCGCCCACAGGGCCAATTTTCTTCTTCTATAGTAATTTTTTGAACGAAGTATGACCAACAGCATCTAGATAGCACATTGCAAGGCCTACCTAGTTCACTCCGATCCCTGACGTCATGCTAGCTGGCCCGACTGCCATATAATGTAATGGGGATGCCCCCAAGTAAGCTGTGGTGGTTTTGACGTCACCGCTTTCGTCACGCCAGCATTGGCAATGCAAATTTCGGGCCAGGTAGCATGACGTCATGGCAGTCCAGGGTGTGTCATTGTGGACGTTGTCGAATTCGGTCATAAACGCGTATTGTCGAATTCGCCACATTTTCACCTCTAGCTGGGCAACGCGCGTCCTCTCTTGCGGAACATTGCAGAATTTGACAGTTTCCACTGTCCCGGTGTATACGAAAAATTGACGAGACCCATGTGCGAGCGGTCGGCCAGCGCGCGAATAGAATTGTGCCAGAAGCGAGTCGAATCGAATGCGTTTCGAATGATGAGCGCCTCTTTTCACCATTATTATCTAACGATGTTCACCTCCTATAGTATAAATATAGTTAGTGAATTTCTGTTATTACATAGCACGTCATGAGGCTTTGTTCATTAAAAGCACAAATGAAGCATTAGGAACAAATATGTAGCTTGTTCGCGTACCCAAGACTCTACGGAGAGTACGGCCTTTTTGCCGGTAATATAATAAGTCTGGCTGCCTGAGTGACGTAGCCTAACTTCTCATGTTTTGTTCTCATATTTTAGCCTTAACTTCTCGTAGTTTTGCTCCAATTTCACGTTTGATTGAGGACTGTTCACGTCTCCGAAATATTCTAAAACTATTCGAAAAACAAAATACCCGTATTTACGAATAGTGACCATTCGATTCGAAGACCGAATCTAATACGACGTTATTCGATTCGTTATTCGAATGTTTCGTATATTCGAACAACCCTACACCTGCCACTACACTGCGAAACAATGTACACCATTAACAATGGTGAAGGGTGTAAAGCGATCCGTAACTCGCACCCTTACACCAATTTTACACCCCTAAAAGTATACAAAGGTGTAACTCATTTTATAACTCGCACCACTACACCCTTCTTGGGTGTAAGGGTGTGAGTTATAGGTTGATTTATTTTTACTCTTCACTTTTAAGGGTGCAAGTTATTTTACAGTGTATACGGGCGGCGCGCCGTTTCCTGTGCGGCGAACGAAGAGCAGTGTGTATACGATGGTCCGGCAGTGGGTCTTTGTGCAGGCTCCGTCGAGCGCGGCGTGCGCGGTTTTTCAGCGGAACCAGCCAACTGGCGCCGCCGTGCCGCCGCTGCTGGCCAGGGTGAAAGTGTAGCGAAGGTGCGCGCTTGTGTGCGCAGGTGACACGGGGTCGTTACGATGCGTCCCTTGTTTGCTTTCTTTTTTTTTTCTTCGTTTTACTCGCCACGGGGCAGCGCCAGGAAACGTTGAAAACAGGCACTCAAACGACGACTGACGGAAGCGCCGGTTGCACCGAACCACAATGGGGGCAGACGAATAAAACTCCGTATGGATGACCTCGCCCGGCCGGTTCGAGTATACGGATGTAGTATCGGCGTATCGGGAAGAGGACACAAAGACAACTTGTCACAGGTGGCTAAGCCGACACCGCGTGTCGCTTGGCATCGCGCAGCACGGTGTTTCTTTCGTGAGCGAAATGCGCCTGCCAAGTTCAACTGCCTGCCAAGTTAGACTTATATTTCTTTCGCTTGTCGGATCGGAAGCTGGCTACAATTGAAAAACTTTGGTTCGTTAGTTTGGGGCTGCTGCGCCGGGTCATCATGAACGTGTGCAGCAGAAAAGAGGGGGGGGGGGGGGGGGTATTATTGAGGAGGAAATCTTTCCGTAATGTCTGTTCACGATTGGTCAGAACTGTGTCGCCTCGAGGGTCCTTCCTCTGAGAACGTATTGCGACTCGCAATTGCGAGGCCTGCTGATCAGCTATAGCGGTCGCCGCTTTGTGAACGCGACCTCGAATGCTTCACATAAGGAAGGCCGGAAGTGCTCGAATAGACCTGATCCCCTGGAGGAAGATGCGGTAGCTCCTGATAATGAAGCGTTGGAAAATGGATTCCTCTCCCAGCGATTTCATCTTCGTGGATCGCCGGTCTGTAATTCCCTTTGTCGGAGTAGTCCAAGGACGATTTAAAGATGGCGGCGGTTGGAGACTGGAGAGTTACGTGTCCCTGACGTGTGGCGACAGCGTTGTCTTCTCTCAACTGCGCGGTGCCTTTATAAGCTTGAGCTGAGTCTTTTCAGTCACTCAGGTGTTTGCATTTTTTTTTTTGTCCAATGCTGAGCATCATTCAGCCGGGTCACTCGTAAGCATTCTTCGCTAGGAGAGCAATCGCAGTTTCAAACATTTTATCTCGGGCTCTGTGTGCACGATTGTACACGTCCATACTAGCGCGACAAAGGCAAGAGCACTGGTGGGAGTTATAACTAAAACGTGACATATTGGAGTACTTTTGGTGTGACCTGTGCTGCAAGCTTGAATACTGCATGTAAAGTGTTTTAGCAACACGAGTTTGGAGGCGCACAGCTGGTTGCTTGCTCGCGGGTGTGAGTATGCGTTCGTGTAGCGGATTCACTTTTTTCATTGTTTTTTTTTTTTTTTTTTTACAATCTGTTATATCAGGTGCATTTTTCAAGCGGCTGCATAGGTGCTTTCCAAGCATGCTAGATATTTAATACTCGATGTTTTTATATAAATCTGACGCTCCTCTAGAGGGTTCTCGCGTGGAGTCCACAAACTGTAAACTTGACATAATTTACTAAAGAATTGAAAGTTGTTAATTCGTTCTGCCTGCTGTACGCTTGTCATGCTTTCGAAGATGCAAGAAATTTGGTGAAACCAAATTTCCAATGGACATAATTAAATGGCACCTGAAGGGATTGTTGTATACCTACGGTCCGGGAAAACACATTGCAGTGAACGTGCTGTGCGAGTAATATATATATATATATATATATATATATATATATTCAAATAGAGAAAGCACTACAACGTAGTTGAAGGCATCCTTGACGGCAGAGTTTATCTAATGCGGTAGGAACGGCTTCAACTTTTCATGTGATGCATATTTATGTGCCTTTCACAAATTAGTTCCCGATGTACGGTAAAAACGTGTCGATGCTTTCATCTAAGATATAAAATTTCTCCAATTATTACCTAAAAAACTCCTATAAGTGTGATGCACAATTATTGTCGCACATTTATCGAGGTGACGGTAAACGAGCACGGTGCGTACACCTTTTCTTTTTCGGTGTGCTTCGCCTGAGCGCTGGTGTTCCGTAATCTGAACTATGCAACACCAACCGGCCCAAGTTTCAACTTCGTAGAAGCAAATGAAGTCCCCGTTGTCACCCCCGTCCTTTACCCTTGTGTAAAGCCTGACATTGCTTTTTTTTTTTTTTTTTTCGCTTGGGTTGCCACGCGGCATAACGTCATAATGGAGTTGAATGTAAGCATGCAGGCCCGTTTCATGAAGATACTGCAACAGTGACCTATAAAATGCGTTGTTCATAATCCATCTTTCATAGTCTTCTACTTGATTACTGTTCAGTTTCACACCTTTAAGAACACTTTCGCGAATTGTCTTTGTCCTGCAGGACACGTCCAAAGTAGATGGCGGGCATCCGCTGCAGATGCAGGAGCAGAGCACTTCGGACACTGGACATTGTCTTCGTGTGGTTGACCTCCTCGGTCATTTGAGCATGGCGTACGACCTCGGTCGTCAGATATATACGTCGGACGTTAGAGTACGCGGCGTTCGCCTGCTGGTTGTTCTTGGGAGAGTTCGAGGCTCGATCTCTCGTGGAGACGTATAGCAGGGGACGTGATCGGACAAACCGTCGCCAATCGCGCTCGCGATTTGTCCCGCCCGAATTCCGTCACGGCAATAAGTTCTTGAGCTGAAGATGAAGGGCGTCGTGGGAACGGGGGAGTCCGAATCACCGCGTCGCGCGAGCAGCGCTCGGCGAATCGGCGATGCGCAGAAGCTCCTTCTGCGCTCAGCCTTCTCACATTTTTTTTACAGGTGACGTCGGTGGCGATGCCCTCCCCAAAGGTGTCGACCTGTAACGCGCCGTGGGCGCAGAATTGCTTCCGGGCTATCTGTCGCGCGCTAGCGCTGTGTGTTTTATAATAACATCATAATCACGTGCCGTCCGACAGGCGACCACCTCCTGTTCGCACGGTGGACAAAAGTGTGAAAGGAAAATTGCTTCCGCACTTGGGCCTCCGTTTTTTTGTTTCCCGTGGGGGGTGCATATTGTGTGGAGGAGCTTGACGAATGTCCAGGACAGCAGTATGTCGGGAATGGCGTATAGTCTTCCCACCGCGCGTCCGACGCGCAGAGGTGCGAAAGAGTTTCAGCTTGTCCTCTTACCAATCCTTTTCTCCGGCGCTACTTAGTGCAGGGTAGAAAACCAGAAGCTCATGTCTGGTTAACCTCCCTGCCTTTCCTCCCTCTCTCGGGTTTGTCAGTAAACGCATTACCGTTTTCGGAATACCAGGTTACCGGAGAGGTGTACAGCAGCAACATAAAGCGCAACATATAGTTACTGTAGAGGCTCCCTAAAAGGGAGCCTATACAGTAACTCGCGGCGACGTTACAGTTACTTTATAGGGAGCCTATAAAGTAACTCTAAAGCAGAAAGGCTAGTAGCTCCACCGTGTGACGCAGGGTTTAACTATGAGAGAACACGAAGCTAATCCTGCTGTAACCTACCATATTCTACTTAACTGCTCGTGTAAAGCGTTAGTAGTTACATTATCGTTAACTCGTTAACGTGCAGTCCTCTTGTGATTTTTCTTCCACGACACCGCTCACGCAAAAAAAAAAAAAAGTTTCTAGCTCATTGTAAGTTTCACAAGGCGTCGCAATTTGTCGCTACCAGCTTTGCCCACTGCCGCTTATGGATCCGGTAACTTGGCAATCCACAAACGGTGAGGTGTTTACGGACAAACAGGAAACTGTCTACAGTCAGTTACAAAAGATTACGGGACAAGAGATCTGCGATAAAGCCGCGAAAGCCTGTGCCACCGCATCGAATTCCGCAGTGTAGTTATTGCGACCTGCACGGTGGTTCGTTAAATTCAGAGGAGGGGTTACGACCTTGGCCCTACCAGGTCAGGGGGCAGATGGAGACGCCGCGCGCTGACCTTGGGGCATTCCTGGCGGTTCGCGCGCCTAGTTGCAAACAAGCTTTCTAAAAAATTATGGGGTTTCACGTGCCAAAACCACGATCTGATTATGAGACACGCCGGCGTGTAGTGGAGGGCTCCGGATTAATTTTGACCACCTGGGGTTCTTTAACGTGCACTACAACGCAAGCACACGGGCGTTTTCGCGTTTCGCCTCCGTCAAAATGCGGCCGCCGCGGCCGGGATTCGATCCCGCAACCTCGTGCTCAGCAGCGAAATGCCTTAGCTAAGATTTTACTGCTGTTCGTTATACACAATAATTCGTTATATGTTGGTTCGATGTATCCCATTTCGACTGTGGTTCCTTCTCGAACACGAATAGTAAGTGTGTAATATTGGATTCGTATTCCAAATTTCGAATATTCGCACACCCCTAGTTTATACTAGAAGGTCCGTGCCTTAACCGAGCAGGAATTCACATTTGTCGTGCAAGTCGTGCGTCCAGTACGGGTCAGTACAAAAGGCAGTGACTCTAGGTATTGAGGCAAGAGAGGCAGATGGCTGCCCTCAAAATGCCACATTGAGGCAAAGAATGCTAGGCATTTTAAAAAATGCAAAAAATTCTGAGATTTCTGAGAAACCAGGACATTCTGAGAAATTCTGAGAAACCAGGACATGATTATGAGGCACACAGTAGTGGGAAAACTACGGGTTAATTTTGACCACCTTGGTCTCTTGAACGTGCACCAAATGCACGGTATACGCGGGCGATTGCACCAAGGCGGAGGCATTTAAAGCAGGTATGACGACTCGTGACGTACGATTAGCACTTGAAGCTCCGAAGTTCGGTGGCTACGTCATTCCGCTGTCGAGCCGGAGGTTGCGGGTTCGTTCTCGACCGAATTCTGATGGGGGCTGAATGAAAAAACGCTGGAGTTTCGTGAATTTGGTGCACGTTAAAGAACCCCAAATGGTCACCACGGAATCCCCAGATTACGGCGTGCGCCTCATAATCAGAGGGGGGTTTTGGCATGGGAAACCCCAGGATTCGATTAATTTTTCATTTGGTGACGTTCGATGGTTTGAAACGGGAAACGGCATTTTTTATTTTTTAATCTCTCGGGTATGAGAATAAATTTAATCGAATGTGAGGGTGTTCGCACCGCCGAAGCGATGACAGGCTTAAAGGGAATCAAATATACAAAAGTATAAAATTAATTCAAAATAGAATTTTTTTAATAAAAGCCAGTTACGCCTCCTTCCATCCTGGCCTTCCCTTTTTATTTGTCTGTTGTTGTTGTTTTTTTCCCGTCGCTTTAATTATTTTCCCTTTAACTTCCTTTTCCCCTCCTTTATTTAATAAAGAACTCGCCCGAAGATCAGAGGACTGAAGTACGAGGTTCTGCCCAAATTTTTCCCTACATTCATTCCCTTCCTTTAAGGGACACTAAGGCGAAAAATGATTTCACTTTTATTACTAAATTACCTTTCTACAGTAGCCAAAAAAATTACGCAGATACAACGCAAAACTTGGCAAGCTTCACGAAGCGAAGCTAAGCTTTTGGGAAGCGGTTAATCAAACGCTATAAATTTGCCCTTTTCCTTCCTGCGTATATTTAGCGTATAAAAACTGGCGCGCACTCAATGTGTTCTCGTGCACTCGCCCTGCGCGATGCGACCCCACGTGTCGATCATCTCAAATAGCTAATTGGCGTTGGCACGATATAAGTATGCGTGTGTTTTTTAGCCTAAGGGTTAGAGCACATCGTGCTGCTTCACTGAAAACATAGTACAGATCAGGGGTGTTCTTCTTTCTGGGGTTTTACGTGCCAAGATCAGGGGTGCAGCTGTGCTGATAGACTGAGGCTCCATTCCACCATCGGGCACGTAATTAATTTTGTTTTCAAATATTTTTTTAAGTGTCAGCTGTTCAGTAAGAGAGCAGCAGCACCATACCAGGAGCTACGGTCAGAAAAGTCTCGGGAGGGGTCGCAAAAATTTAAAAAAAAAAGCGTCGCGTTAAAGAAAAAGCCTTTTTTTTTTTTTACCACGAGATGAGGCTCGGTACAGTGTAAACTGATTTGCGCCCTTAAGGGTGCTTTAACGTCTCTATATAAACTCGCACCCTGCACTGATGAAAGCGTGTGAGTTAAAGACCCGTTTGCGCCCTTAAGCGTGTGTGTCGGTTTACAGAAAAGCCGCAAGAACGAGTGACAGGTGGCGACGCCGCCTTCAAGCTCCCGCACTAGCTCTCTGTGACGTCATAGATTGTTGGCGGCGTCTGCTAGAGCCTAATTTACTTGTTTACAGGTAAACAAATGGACTGTTGACTGCGGAAGGTTCGCAAAATTTTGCTGAGCTTGAATAGGAAAAAGTAGTAGGCTGTAATCTGTGACGTCGCATTGACTTACCGGCACGCGTGGTTTCGGCGCGAAAATCAAGAAATTGAACCTTGACCTCCATTTTTTTAATGTAATAAACAACTTGTTATCGCATAATTAACGAGTAGAGAGACTGCATAACGTTCTTTATTAGTATCAACTGATTTATAAAAAGATTGGGGGTTTTACGTGCCAAAACCACAACCTGATTATGAGGCACGCCGTAGTGGGGGACTCCGGAAATTTGGACCACCTGGGGTTCTTTAACGTGCACCTAAATCTAAGTACACGGGTGTTTTCGCATTTCGCCCCCATCGAAAGGCGGCCGCCGTGGCCGGGATTCAATTCCGCGACCTCGTGCTTAGCAGCCAAACACCATAGCCACTAAGCAACCACGGCGGGTTAGTATCAACTGATTTAGCATTTATTTCTAGCATATTTTTTAAAAAATAGACGTTGGCTTTTCTAACGGAAAACGACGATTTTGATGTCCCGTAGTTGTTTTAAAAAAAGGTGAAAAATAAAGCGAAGGGAATGCCCGCACTGTCAGGGCGTAAAGTTACAGAAGAATCTATAGACCAAGGTGCAGCAGGCTTAAAGCCAGTTGAAAATAAACTGGACTTAGTATTTACTTTAGTGCACCTTTGTGACTGGACTTTGTGGTGTTGCTGTGTTTCTGAGTTGACTTTCAGTTTTAGTGTGGCATTAGTGTACTTATGTGACTGGACTTCGTGTTATTGTGATTTGGAGTTGGCTTTTGGTTTTAATGCGTGTAGGTTAATTATTTTTTGTGATATCTTAATGTGAAAATGAGTAGCCGGCGCCAATCAAAGGTGACATCTCCTAAGTACCATATAATAAAAATAAGAAGAAAACCTAAACCGGATGTGGTGTTACGTAAACACCAAATAATCTTTAAATAAAAGCCAAATGAAGAAGAAAACAAGAAAAAAAGGGACGGCGTTGTCTGTGGTGGCTCACGACCCTCGGCGCAAAGGTGAAGTCACACTTACCCTTTCAGTGGCGTCATACGCGCCAGTCCAAGGCGCGCCGAGAAAGAAACTAACAAACAAACAAATGAAGCTGCGGTGCAGGGTGCCCTTCGCATCGTCAATCTGTCGTGCATGCAACAGTGTGGGCCGTTGTGTGGCGTTTTCGCCGACCGCGCCGCCTCGGCCATCAGCGTCAACGCAGTTCCTCGCAAGTGTCGTAATACGGTGTCGCTCGAGTCCCGCCTATAGTTTTTTTTTTTTTCTTATTCGACCTTAATGTCACTTTTACAGCTCGAGTTGCTTGAGCCGCAAAGTCATCAGTCGTTTTAGTGCCTGCAAGAATGCTTGGCCGTTCACTCACGACAGCAGTGTACGCCTGTTAGGCTTTTGTTAGACTCGAGGTGATCGTTTGTCCACTGCTCGTTCGTTTCTTGTTTGTTTTGTTCATTTCTTTTTCAGCTTACGCTGTCTGGCGTGCTTAACTCTATACTCCGACCGCTTTTTTAGCTGCGGAGAGTGTGTGTGTATAGGCAACAATAAATATCGCTGGTGACGTCACTCGCGCTCAGTCGAGAGTTGAGCTTTATTGATTGATTTCATGGAGTTTTTGCGTCCCAAAGCTATAACACTAGGGCTGTACATGACAGACGCCGTACAGGATGGCTCAGGATTTTAACTTTGACCACCTGGGATTCTTCAACGTGAGCGTAAATCTAAGCACAGGAGCGTTGTTGACTCTGCCTCCAATGCGGCCGCCGCGTACTGGAATCGAACCTGTGACGTCGAGCTCAGGAGCTGAACGCCATAGCCACGGCGCCATGGCGGCCGGTTGAGCTTAGAATGAAACGGAATGAATGCTACTACTAATGATGATGATGATAAAAGCGACTTTAATCAATCATTAATCAATCATTAATTAACTTTGCTAATCACTAATCATCTCTTATACACAGCTGGACATGCCTCGGTTCGCTTCTGGCCTTCCTTGGGTCTCGTGACTTTCTGTACCTCACAACGCGATCTCGAAACATATAGATCTAAGGCGTTCGCCTTAATAATCCGGAAGAAGCAGAAGGCTTGGAAGGAAAAGGTATAGGCCGTGAGAGACGAACAGGAGGCATAGATCGATGCCAGCGCGGGCCGATACTCAAAAGTCGCCGGTTAAAATATGCACAAGCACGCCCGTCGTTACGGGGGATCGAGCGCGTCTTCGGCGAGCCGGGCGTGCATTCCCTCCGGGTCACGTGCCCCCTTTTGTTGAGCACCACGGAGAAGAAGCGAGCAGCGCACTGCCGCAGCAGCGACCCAGTGATCCGGGGCGCCGTTCGTGCCGGGCTGAGAGAAAAACGGGGCCACGGCGGCGTGCAGCGGCCGGCCGGTCGCCAAAGCTCTGTTCAGCTGTGCGTGCTGCACGCCTTTTGACCCCTCTCGGTCTCGCTTTCATTTTTCATTTCCTTTTTTTGCTTCTTCTTCTGCAGGACGGACAGCACGCCTGCGCGTGAAAAGCTTTCGGAAACTGGTTGCGCTGCGGACGTCCGCGTAACGAATGATTCGCCCCCTGGCGGAGGGGTGCGAGCACGAAAGCGTCGGTTTGCTGCTCGCTCCGCTTGTTTCGCTTCCTTGTTTGCTGTACCCGCCCCCGATCTCGGACCATCATCGCCTCTTCCTCGCTGTTTTCTTCTTCGACGATCATCCCGTCGTACGCCGCGATGACTTATTTGCTGCGTGTACACGCCCCCTCCTCCCAACCAGCTCTCTCTCTCTCTGCCTCGACCCTTTACTATACACCTTCTTCACTTCCCTTTCAATCGCCGCCTCATGTCCCTGTACCCGACGCATGTTCGATGGCCTCGTTTCTGTTCTCTGCGCGATCGTTGTCCTCAAGCCGTTTGCCTCGGGAGGTCGCGATGGTCAGCTTCCCCTTGACCAAACACTTTCCAGCGACCCTCACTTTTGGCGGGTCGCGCCGACAGCCTTGTCTGTTTATGCGCCAGGAGCGGTTGACTTCCCGCCTCACTTCATGGGCGCGTGGCAGTGCGTCGGAGCTCAGGTTGTAGCGCGCGCCATCGCAGGACACGAGAGATAAAACACGCGTACGCTCTAGGGAGCCTACATGCAAACGCTAAAGCAGCGCTTGCATGTAGGCTCCCTATAGTACGCTCACATACACAGCGCCGTGGCGGTGTTGGCGGCGCCACGCCTAAGCTATGTTTAGTGTGACGTATAAGCTCAACGCGCAACCCTCTAGTGTTCTGGTGTCACGCTCGATCGACACGTGCCCCGGTGTCGTTCGCCCGAAAGCACCCGTTCGGCCGTGAGCATATGCTTCACTGATCGCCGTTCGATATTTGTTTGCGCTTCCGTAATATGTACACGACAACAGCCTAAGAGCTAGGAGCTGCATATAGTTTCCTAGAAGAAATAATGCACGGAAATCAGGCGCTATGGTGGCGGACGGCAACGGCAAGCATTGCGGTTTGTGCCGAGATGGGAATCATGGGTAGTATTTAGTACATAGTACTCGAATTTGCCTAAACTCTGTCCTTCTGGCTGGCCGTGGCGTTCACGAGGCGGGTCCACTTGGAACGAATTCTCAGGATGACACCAGTTCCGAGATATTCATTCCCGAACTTTGCGGAGAAATGCATGGGCGTTTCAGTTACTTTTGTGCTCCAATGCATAAGACAGCGTTTTTGTTAAGAAATAACTGGAACGCTAGTGCATTTCTCTGTAAGTTCGCGAATCAATATCTCGGAACTGGTGTCATCCTGAGAATTCGTTCCAAGTGGATCCGATCCGCCTTGCGAACTCCGCATGGCTAGGTTTAGTAAATTGCAATATAGGCCATAAGGTAATTAGTTAACTACTGAATTGGTGGATTTTTGTTAATTATTCGGTTATGCATTTCAATTTTTTGTGCAAGTAAAGTCTGCCTCTTCGAGTAGACCAGCTCATGAACTAGAACTGCGCTATCTGCCACAGGCAACCTTTAAACTTTTTTTATGTCTTCGCTGAAACACCCTGTATTACATTGGCAAAGCGAAAACGATGATCGACTTATAACAAATAATCTATCGATCTGTATCTAACTCGACTTCATATTTAACCTTATATGTGCGTGTGCGAGATGAAACGAAGGCATTCGGTTTTCGCGATGCCGCGATTGGTATAGTCGCCTCGGGGAACGACGTCGCTCTATACTGATGCGGCTCGAAAGTAGGCCGGAAAAGTTATGCAGTCACGCGTGTACGCTGCGTCCTTTTAATAGCGCCCACCGATCGTGCTACGGGAGATGCGACCGCGAGCGCCTATACAAGCAGTGGCCATCCGGCCGGCCAA
Source organism: Dermacentor silvarum (assembly GCF_013339745.2). NCBI lineage: Eukaryota > Metazoa > Arthropoda > Arachnida > Ixodida > Ixodidae > Dermacentor > Dermacentor silvarum. Next base: position 62,704,774 of record NC_051164.1, read on the forward strand.
ACGGAACCGGGTCCGTCTAGTCACGGCGCGGTCCACCCCGAGCCTCCGCCACCTCTGACCGGGTCAAACTGCAGGCAGCGTGCCTGCCAGCGAAAGCGGGGCTAAAGATTTTTACATGGCCCGCCGGTGGCCTTTTCTTATCGACATATATGTATACCTCTGGGCTCTTTTCTGCGGCGGCCGAGACGCTCGTATCTATGCGTTCCGTGATTAATGCTGATAAAACAGGGACTGCCTGTGACTGGAGCCGACGTTTCGACAAGAGGACTTGGTGTTCTCGCCCCGACAAAGTCGAGTCGCCTTGTCGATACGTCGGCTCTAGCGGCATTCATTGTTTGACCACCGTTAACCCTTAATTGTAGTGTCCATCGTATCGTATACACCCGTGAGCAAAGTATATACGGACCAGGGATTGCGCGATACAGCCGGTTTTTTCAACTGCCTGAGAATGCAACGTGAAATTGAAGACTGCAGTCCAAAATTGACATTGCGAACTTTCCAGTATACTCGTCAATGTTAATTACGAAGAGATTCAGATTTTTCGGCTACCCTGTAGTCCGTATATTATTGCTCACGGGTGTACATATATGCTACGCGGTCCTGATACCTCGCAATTCTCATTTAGGCGCGGGTATCTTAACGCATAGCCCATATCAGCACTTTTGATACGCTTGACCGAACGTTCAGTTGTGGATAGGTCAGCAAACCAATTAATCAACTACTATACTACTTAAGTTAGTTATAATTCAAATAACATTTAATTGTTGTTGTTTTCATACAAGTGTACTCTCCATGCGCATAAATAAAGGTGAACAAGTTGGTTCAATTTTCCTTGATGTGAAAGTGTGTTTGGGCATTGCAGGGTTAATCAGCTAAAATTAAATCCTGGAATTCTACGTGCTAGAACCGCGATATGAGTATGAGGCACGCCGCGGTGGGGCCTCCGGATTAATTTTGACCACGTGGGGTGTTTTATACCGTGTACCCAATGCACTGCACGTGGACGGTTTTGCATTTCGCCCATGTGCCCACATCACATCACATGGGCGTCACATGGGCATGTGACGCTGCGCCTCTAAGCTCGCGGGCCGGGAGCAGCGCAGCACTAAATTCACTACTCTACCACAGCGGGTTTCAATCACATAAAGCATTCATCTTCCTGTGAACTTCTGTGCTTTTAAAGCGTTACAAAATGTTCAATCACCGTAAACAAACGAAACGTTTGTTTCCTTCCTTTCTTTCTTTTTTGTCTATTTGCGAGGGGTGAGACACAGAGGGAATTGGTCACGTGACCTGGCTCGGAAGCGCAGCGACGGCTTCATCGCTTTCGTACTCGTGTGAAGTCTACCGCGCTGCCAGCCAGGGTGACGCAATGGCTCTGTCACTACAACTAGATGGCTACAACTGCCATCTATATAGCCTTTCCCGCGGCGAAACAAGCTTGCTGTGTCGCTTGTGTCTGGGAGTGGCGTTCACGAACGCTTACTCGTGTCGTACGGGAATTGCCGAGAGCCCGATGTGCGACTCCTGTGAATGCGAGGAAACCATCAAGCACCTATTGTGTACCTGTCCTCGCTATGACGTACAACGCCGCTCTCTCAGGACAAATGTAAACCGACTAGACTAGAGATCGCTCTCTGAGTCAAAGATACTCGGACCGTGGTTACACCCGTCACTGGCACAATAAGCGATTCGTGCACTAGAACACTACTTGAAGTGCACCGGTTTGAGAGAACGCTTATAGTGTCCCTATGCATCATCCCACGTGCACTCAGTACTCACTCTCTTCCTCTTGTCACCCGCCGTGGTTGCTCAGTGGCTATGGTGTTGGGCTGCTGAGCACTAGGTCGCGGGATCGAATCCCGGCCACGGCGGCCGCATTTCGATGGGGGCGAAATGCGAAAACACCCGTGTACTTAGATTTAGGAAAGAACCCCAGGTGGTCCAAATTTCCTGAGTCCCCCACTACGGTGTGCCTCACAATCAGATCGTGGTTTTGGCGCGTAAAACCCCACAATTCAATTCAATTTCTCTCCCTCTTTTCCTCTTTCTATTCCCACTTTCCCTTACGCCCAGTGCAGGGTAGCAAACCGGACACTCGTCTGGTTGATCTCCCTGCCTTTCCTCTCCTTGATCTCTCTCTCTCTCTCTCTCTCTCTCTCTGTCAATCTTCTGCTTAAGCACAATGTCGTGGGTTCGATTCCATGCCGCAGTTCGATGTGGGTGGAATGCATGAACGATCGTGTACCGTGCTTTGGGAGCACGTTAAAAAAAAAAAAACCCACGTGTCCGAAATTATACGTTGTGTCACTCCGCATCTCTATGCACTAGTGAGCATATGGAAAGATAGTCTTTTCCACCACAGGGGGCCGCCGCGCATGTACACAAAACCAAGACGAAGCAGACTAGAGGAGTCAGTGAAGCCTGATCTGGAATGCGGACATTGTTAAATTCCGCCATGTTGTTTAATTCGTCATCTTGTCAGGTCAGATTGGCCCACTGGACTGCTACGGCCTCTGTGATTGGCTCAAAACACTGACATAACGGAATTGGACTGTGTCTATAGAATAGCACCCAATGACTAAAGTTTTCTTCTTTATCGTCATATTCATCATCATCTTCTCACTCTCTCGGAGAGAGAGAGAGAGGAAATCGCTCGCTCGCTCGCGCGCGTCTGTGAGTGCCTACTACGACCTATATCGCATCCAAGCAATGCTAGACCTAATGCACATAATATTGTGCCAGCTATCGCCGTGAGTGATTTGCTGGGGTTCTCAACGGTTTCCTATGCTTTTAGCTCTCGTTGTCGGCGACCTTCAAGTGACCTTGAGCCAAAAGCCAGAGCCTTTATCCGGGCACTCAAACGAAACAAGAACAAAACGAGATCATCCGGGCAACCAGTCAAAAGTTGAGAAAATGCGGTCTCTGGCCCCCGACGCTTTGTACAGGACAGCATTACATACGCTAGTTACTGCCCAAACAAGTTACAAAAAATATTGCTTCCGAGTTCTTCCTAATGTTTGTTCACAATATCACTGAAGCTGTGACGTCTAGTACGCTGAAGTTTTATTTGTCATTTCCCATAGCGACGTTCAACAGGTAGATACAGGGCACCATACACTTGATGGTTGCCTGTCCTCTTTTCAACGTTAGCGGTCCGTGAGTTCCGCTGCACAGGTTTTGCTCGGGCTCGAGAGATGGCGCCACGCTGCGTGACCGGCAGCGTCCCGCGCCCCGCGGATGGCTGTTTGGCCGAGACGAGACTTGCAATGAGGTTCTGTCTGTGACAAGAAACAATTTCGTCCATATGGACCGATGCACAGTATGGCGTGGTGCGGTGTGTTGTGGTGGGGTGTGCCATTGCCAACATGCACAACCCCCATTTTAAGATAGTGGCTAGCATCATCTTCAACCAAACTGCTTTGCTGGTAGCCGTTTCATGCTTACATCTGCTCTCGGTTCCAGGAGAGCAGCATTTTTTTTTATTGCACGCACAGGCACGTGCGCATGTGCAGGCTACCTTTATTTATTCGTTTCTTTATAAGTCGTTCTCGCTTATGAAAGCAAGAATGGAAGAGGGGAACTGTTTTCCGTAGCTCCTTTATGCACCGAACAAAAGCGAGCTTCGGACAAAGGGAGGCGAACGTCTAACTCTAAAAGCCTCGGGCCTTCTTCACACTTTCGTGCGCCACTATAATGCAGGTGACAGCGAGAGTCCTTTTCTCTTTCTTTTTTTTCCCCCTTGTTCTGAAAGTTCTTCGTTTCGTCTGTTCCTCGTTTATTGCGCTGCTCTTACTGCATACCGTTCCGTAGAAGTGCTGGAACCGTGCGTCACTTTTCAGCCTGAGCCAACCAGTGTTGGCCAACCGTAGGGAAATTATCCTACGTATGTATTTTTTCTTGTGATTCTTTTTTGAACGTGCGGTAGGGTTGTAGGGCATTCGATCTGTTATTTGTCCGGGTTTAGCATTTGATTTGTTTTGTATTTTACGAAGTTCAGAGCCGGAGTGCTGCTTCTTGCGTTGCAACGTGAATCAATCAGTCAATCAATCAAGCAGAGCCACGGGCTCTTCGTTATCGTGTAAGTGTTTCACTGCATGGCGCGCATCTGTCCGTGTATACAGAGGGCTCGCTGCATCCGCAGCGTTGTGTTCACCTTAGATACGGGGCCGTCTGTCATGGCGCTCATGTTTGCGCATGCGCGCGTGCATGTTCGTCGGCACGGACTTCGCGTTGTCATCGACACTGTGCGGCAGTAAAAAAGAGGAAACTGAACTTGTTTTCATCGCTGAGTGTAAGAGCTCGAAACTGTTCGATTACGTAATTCAAGGTTCGCATGCTGGGGGGGGGGGGGGGGGGGGGGTTGAGTCAAGCGTCGGACGGCATTGTGAGATGAGATGTCGACTTGGTATAAATCGGTGGAGAAACGTGGAAGGCGGACGGCACTGAATAAAGGAAGATCGGCCGGGAGGGAGCTGGCACAGATCTCAGCGTGACTGTATGGAGCCCGCATTCAATACGCGCAACTGCCTGTCGTTGTTGTCGTCGTTGTGGTTATTGTTGCCGAAGAAACGTGCTATGGAAAATGTGCCAGGAATCCTATACATTATTAAAAAGAAAGGTTTCATTAAGTAAAATTTTGACGTTTGGCGTGCAAAAATCACGATCTGATTGCGAAGTGCGCCGGATTAATTTGGGCCACTTGGAGTATCTTTGACGTGCACCTATATCTAAGCACACGAGCGGTTTTGCATTTCGCCCCCATCAAAATGCGGCTCCCGTGGCCGGGATTTCACCCGCGACCTTGAGCTCAGTATACCGCAATGCCATATCCACCGGGATACCGCGACGGTTAATTATTCAAAGCGAAACAATAATCGAAACAAAATGGCGCGGAAACGCGAAATTATGTGTTAACATAAAACTAACTACAGTGAGTAAAAAAATGAAGCGGAAATCATGATTTTATTAGTGCACCCGCGCACGCAAATTTAACACGACAATCGATTGATTCGGCTCAAAAGGTAACCCAAGACGGCGGAGCGAACGCTCAAATGGCTGAATTCAAGAATTGAGACTGTAAAAGGAAAGGGAGCAGGAAATGCGTGGCCACGCTGTAAAATATTTTACAATTTACATTATTTGCCATGCACCGCCAGCTTAAGACACTTTTTTTTTTTTCCTAATTAGGCAGGGGTGCACGGCCGGACAGCGCTTTGCCTGCATGTTCTCGCCATGCATGTAAAGCGGCTGGTGGTGGATCGTGCCGCAAGCGATGCAGATTTCTTTCGCCCCGATTATTCACAACACGCGCTCCGCTTAATTGTGTATGCGTGCTTGAACGAGAAACGTCACGAGGTGTATGTCGAAGGCACCCGACTTTTTACTTCCTGCTTCGTCATACACGCATCAGTCGTTCACCTAAAGGCAGCGAGGTGACAAAGTCTCTCTATCCTGACGACACTTTAATCAACGCCCTGCGTGCAATGCATGATGTCTCTCACTAAAGGGTATACGTACTATACTGGCATGACATTTTCGACTTGTATTTTCTTTATTGCCTTAAATGAGTCTATTGAAGGTTTTTGGCGCACGAAACACAGACAAGCTCTCTGAATAGAAGACAAACATACTGAGAAGCGTCAGAACACTCTTACTAGACACTCTGAGACAAATCTGCCCCCCCTCGGGCTTATTTTGTCCCCAAACAATAATTGTTATCTATCTTGCACGCCTTTCCGAACGGCATCCCCGCATCAGTGTTACGTAATTACGCTCTTGTCAGGAAAATAGCCAGCGGTAAGGAATTGAACTGCACGATTATTCACGATTATTTTTCGGGGAGAAGATAAACCTCAAATGGTGCAATTTCACTGCGCAATATGGACACTTCAAGCGGATTTCTGTCGTCGCCGTCGCCGTGAGGTTCCGTATAAAGTCCAAGGGCGATAAAATCGTCGCCGCGCGCCGTATGTGCGAGTGAAAGCGCGCGGGGGACGCGCCCTGTCACGGAGACATACCTGCCAACTCTCCCGAATTGTCCGGGAGCCTCCCGAATTTTTCTCGCATCTCCCGATTGTACGAACGCGACCTCAAATCTCCCGAAAAGGAGCCGCCACTTTTTTTTTTTCTTTACGGCCTGTAATATAACCATGCGGGAAAGCGGCGCGGGAGCAGTTCGTCACCAGCATGCACCGTGAATCGTGGTAATGGCCGCCGGCACCACCACGAACGCGAGCAGCCGACGGGTGCTGCCATATTGGGTTTTCCGGATTGGCTAGAATCACGCTGAGTCGAGCGTTTTTAGCAATCCAGTCGTTATATACCGTGAGTGCGCTAGGCTTCAGTTGGCTTTGTCAGGTTGTCGAGTGAAGTGCGAATGCCGAACTACTCTTTGTTTCCCCGAGTTTAGTTGTAACGATCGACGACACTTTCAAAAGCCAATGATAAGTACCGTATTTTTCGGTCTATAACTCGCACCTTTGTATAAGGCGCAGCCCTCTCAAAACGGCAGTTTTTCCGTAAAAAGACGTATATAAGTCGCACCGCTGTATAAGACGCAGCTGTTCGTTCGATAAGCGATTAAAAAAAATGTCACAGTTTCGCCCTAAGGGCGAAGCAATGAATGCGATAGCAACACAGCAATGTCATACGAAGTAAGGTGAGCGGCTTTGGCAGCAATATGAATTGTAGTAAACATGAGCTGATTAAGTAAGCAGGTGTGCTGCGGCGTAAGTAGACCGACATGAAGAGAGACTCGATGACCACGAGAAGGCGCGTGTGAAACGGTGGTGTTGATGAGAAGCGCTTCCCGTGGGCAGCGCGCGTGCGAAGGGACACACCTGTAGCTCTGCACTGCCGATCCGGGCACCATTGCATGTGTAGCGTGCGTTGGAAAATGTGGCCCGACTATTACTAACTAAATGAACAAGCGTGGTGTGAGCGCGCACAAGCAAACATGAATAGATCACACTGAATGACTGCAGCCAACGACTGTCAAAACGCTGGCAGCAAGCGCGTACGCCGCAGCGGCGAAGGTACGTGCGGTCTATCGCTTCAACGGAAACTGAGCGGCGAATGCACGGCGCATAAAGGTCAGAGCCGTGGGGAGATAAGAGACGGTGCGGGGCGAGCGACGAGCGCGGTTGTTGGCAGAGTAGAAGTGCGCCCCCCCCCCCCCCCCCCCCGCTCCCTCCGGCGCTGGCTTCCCGCTTCCTTGCTTGCGCGTGGGAGATTGAGTGCGTTCGCTCTCCGTGACAGCGCGCGTCCCCGCACGCTTCCGCTCGGGCATACGGCGCGCGGCGAAGATTTTATCTATAGGGAACCTCACGGCGACGACGACGGCGACGACGACGGCAGAAATCCGGTTGAAGTGTCCATATAATTGATATCGCAATAAAAAAAAATTGCAGTGACGTTTCACTCGGTGAACGCGGGTCACGCGCAAGCGTGTGAGTGGGATATATTGTTACTCCAGGCGCATTTCTGCCGTCGTGGCTCCCGCGATGTTCCGTGTGAAGTCCACTGGCGATAACATCGTCGCCGCGCCCCGTATGCTGTATGTGCGAGTGAAAGCCTACGACTGTGAGCCGAATCGCGCACAAGGGAGGAAAGCGGGGAAACGCGCCAGCGCGGAAGTTAGGGGGGAGGGGGGGGGGGGGCTTGTACTCAGGTAGCAACTGCGTAGTTTGCGCAGCGGCGGGTGCTGTATCTTGATAGCGATCTGCAGATGCGACGACTTCGGGGTCGGTCGACTCGCGGTCGTCCTGCCGCCGCTTGCGTTGCTGCTCCGTCCTTCTCGCAGTGCGCTCGGGAACTCGATCACGAGAAGAACCCGGCACCTCGATATCGCGCACAGAAGCCGGAGCAGTTAAGTCAACCAGCGCGCTTCGCGTGGCCATAACATCGAATCAGGTTTTGACGGCAGGTTTTCCGGAAAAAAACGGTACATATGTCGCACCGTTCTATAAGACGCACTGACGAAAAATTCATAAAAACACCGCGTCTTATATACTGGAAAATACGGTACTTGCAAGTATTGCTGAAATCATACACGACTGAGTTTCTGTGCTTTGTCAATTCGCGGAGTCGTGCCAAGTATGGACTCTGTACCACGTGCGCCGTTTCGCACAGCGGCAAATTTTTTTTTTTGTGGGGGGGGGGGTGAAAACTCTTTTGATCGCCCCCCCCCCCCTCGCGCGGCGGTCTCCCGAATTTTGATGTTGTGAAGTTGGCAGGTATGCGGAGAGCGAACGGACGGCGGAGAGCGAACGCGACTTCCGTCGCGCGAAAGGCCGTGGGGGTATGGGAGGGGGGGAGGGGGGTGACGTTGTGCTGCGGCACCAGATGCGTATCTTGCAACCGGGCGCAAGGGGAACTGGCGCCCCAATCTCCCACGGGAAAGGAGGAAAACTGGAAGGCAGCAGGGAGGGAGGGGGGGGGGGGCTTCTACTCTGCCAACAAATGCGTTCTTGTACTTTGTGCCGGTACGGGCTGCCGGTGTTGTCGCGCGCACCGTATCTTGCAAGCGATCTCTGCATTCGCCCCTCAGTTTCTGTTGAAACGATAGACCGCACGAACCTTCGCTCGCTGCGGCGGCTGCGCTTGCTGCCAGCGTTTTGACAGTGGTTGTTTGGGGTCATCGGGTGTGATCTATTCATGTTTGCTTGTGCGCGCTGACACCACGCTTGTTAATTCAGTTAGTAAGCGAATGTGTCCAAGTTTATGCAGCCGATAACACTAATATCCCTATTACTCCGAATAGCTCTCTACTAATTTGCTATCGCAATTAATGCTTCGCCTTTCGGCCGAAACTGCGACATTTTTTATGGAATACTTGTGTCTGCGTGCCCGTTCCGGTTACGGTACTGAGGAGGTGGATGCGTCGTGATGTCGTGAACACCGGCTCCAGCCCTCAATTCATGTTTGCTTAGCGACTGCCATATGTCAGCGAATCCAGAAGAAACGCGCGCACCTTTGCTATTTTTTATTTATTTTTTATTTGTGTGTGTGAGAGAGCAGCGTCATCATACCTATCCTTAATGCTATTGCACGTTGTCAAATTTTGTTCTGTGTCATGAGTCATGACGTATACGATAGCGTCGATGACTACAGGTCCGGCATTTCTATAGACCAACTTTAGAACCAAATTAGGATATCTTTAGTTTCGCAACCTTCATATATAATTGATTAGTACAAGTGCCAGAGGCGCGTGGTAGAAATTCTACAACTTCAAAAAAACAAACGCAGTTTCGCCGGGAAGGCGAAGCATCGACTGTCATAGCAAAGTAGTGTACAGCTATACGAAGTGAGGATGGTAGTTTTATCGGCCGTATAAACTCGCAAACATAGGGATACTAACTCAATGAACAAGCATGATGTCACGCGCGAACTAGCTAACATGAACGCATCTCACTCGATGACCGCGGAAACTCGTTGTCAGAACTCTGTAGTAAGCTAGCGTGGCACCAGCAGCGAGCGAATTGACCTTCGTGCCGCCGCTCGCATCAACGCGAACTAAGCCGCGAGAACACAGCGCAAGGCGGACTCTGTCCCCGCCGCAGATAGCTTTCAAGATACAGTGGCCGGGCGGGCGCGCGCGGCGTGATTGAGCTGGGAACGCCGGCTCACCCTCGCACGCTTTCACTCGGACATAAGCATACGGCGCGCGGCGACGATTTTATCGCCCTTAGCCTTTACACCAAACCTCACGGCGACGACGATGGCGACGACGGCAGAAATGCGATTGGAGTGCACATATAATTGCTATCGCAATAAACATGTCTCGCAAGAACTCCGTCACTCGCTCGACGTCGAGCCTGCAGTCATGTCCTTCGAGATCGGATTGCTCGCGCCCGATCTCGGAGTCCCATGATCCGGCGTCGCACATCTTTTCTCGCGGACACCTTCGGAAACGTCACCCGTTTAGAAGAGCAGCGGCCGGTGCTCGCGCCGTAGAAGTGGGTCGCGAGAGCTTGGAATTTCTCGAGCGAGAGTGGGGATGACCAAGGGAGGAGGAGGCGCCCATGGTGGATACCGCAAAGCCCCGCAAGATCCCTCGGGATCTAGATCGTCGCCCCGTGCCGACTCTCGGTTGTCGTGAACTGTTGCGTGGAATGACGCTGCTCGCAAACCGCCACCTCGACTTGTCCTCTCCGCGCTTGCGTCTGTGTGTGGGTGTTTGCTCTGCGCTCGCTTACTGTATACGTACGCGGCGTTCATGCTCGTCCATGCGACAGCGTCTCCGCATTCAACGTACTCTTTTTTATTTGCTGTTCTTCCGGTGGTTTCCGGACAGGCAGCTGTCACGTTTTGGGGGTGACCCAGTCTTTGTTTATTGTATTGTTCTTGTTTGCTTTTTCTTGTTTGTGTGTGTGTGTGTGTGCGTGTTTGTCGCCGCTTTGATTATGCGTAAGTTTGACGCGCGTGCTCGGCGCGACAGGCCAGGCGCTCAAGTTTGTTCTCGCGTTTTTGCGGCCGCGCGTTTGCGCTGTCAAAATCGCCGTCCTGGACGATGTGACAGGACTAAGACGCCTCGACTCGAAGTGTGTGCCGTTTTGAACGTGCCTCCGGGTCTTTGGACGCCATTATGCATTAAGTGTCAGTGAAAAGGCGCTCCGATGTGTTTTTATTGAGCTGTACCCTCTCTCCCACCCTCCCTCCGCCCCGCTCTCACCTTCCTCGAGTCCTGCTGTCGTGTCCGGCTGTCTTGGCGCGATCGTTGTTTACCCGGTCGTTTCGCTGACCTTTTTTATTGCTTCGAGCGTAGCGCAGGCGCGTGTAGCTATATCGCCTTCGACGTGATTGACAATGACGCGCGTAATACGCGCGCCGGACAAATCCCAGCGCCACGTGTTATACTCTGTTCGACTTATCCTGTCGCCGTCCGGAATGCGTGGCGTCGTTTCGAGACTTTCTCTTATACGATCCTCGCCCTCCGCGACAGTCGTCGCCCCGAGCGACGGAGTCAGTCGCGAGGCAGAGAACGAGCGAAGAAAAAGCAAGAAGGTTAACCGCCCGGTAAAGACATTTCCGGAAATCTGTCCTTTCGAAAAGTGTTCGCAACCGTGCAGTTTGATCAGAACTGCGGCGCTGTCACCTGCATGTCCTCGCCGCTATCTCGGTGACTCGGTTTCATACGTCATTGAGCCGTGTGCTATATGTCAGCCACGTAGACGAAGCTGTATTAACGCGCTGTTCTCTATTGTGTACCTTACAGGTTACTTCTTGCGACAAAAAAAAAATCTGCACCTCGGGACTGAGGCCGAGCGACCAGCAGGAAACTGTGGTGAGTGTTGCTACAGTAAAACCTCTAAACGAACTCTTCTTTTTTCGTGGTCATCGTGAGTCTATACTTTGCATGGTAGCTTTCACGTGGCAATGCGCTATCATTGGTAGCCTGTTGTCACCGTGCATGGTCGTATTGGGCGCTGGTGTTTGCTTTCCGCAAAGGCATCATGTAAAGGAATAAAGGTACCTGCAGCCTCAATTCAGACCCCAAAGCTGACTGTTGCGGCCTGCAACAGCGCAAACGCAAGGTCTTATGCTGACTCCTACATATTGCGGCGCATGGGCTGCTTTTCTTATTTATTTCTTCTTTTTTTTTTTACGAAGACGGTACTTCGTAACGTAACCGTGCATAAATGAACGAAACGTCCATTTTGGGAAACAAGAACAAACAAACAAAATCTTTTGAGTATGCTGTTCCCAAGCTGCTCGGAGGCGTTATTTGAATTATGAATCAAAGTACACCACTTTTTAATTATACGTATAAATAACCAATTAGGCCCGAGCAAACACATAATATCCATGGCGTCACTACGGTCTGGGGCGGGAATTTAATTCAAGGCGGTGTCGCCACCTTAAGTTCGTTCTTGCGTCGTTTCTGGCTTATAAAACCTCCTATATATACCGCAGTAATGAAGGATGTTTTCATATTGTAGTAGTACAATTTACTAATACAGCACAAAAAAAATTTAATGAAAACTTTTTTTTTCTATGATTGTCCACTTGAGGTCGGCAGGCCTACGATGCTTACGGCAGCCGACGCCGCCGCCGCGTTCATCAAGTCAACGTCGGGCGCTTTTGCACATCAATCACTCCGTGTTTGCTGCGAACGACTTGTCTGTCTCTGGCGCGAAGTGTTGCAGCGTATACCGAGCACACACACACGCACGCGCACACCGATAAAGAGTGACGACCGCCGACTTTCGAGTGGCGGCCGGCCGAGGCTTGCGCAAACAAGCGGGGCGTAATTCGCCCGCCGGCATGTAGCGGAGAAAGCTGGAGCAAAGCTTCCGGAGCTTCTCCCGCGGATCCTTCGCTGTCGCTTTCTCCAAGTCCACATCATCTTCGTCTTCCTTTTATTATGTACATCTGCATTCCCCCCGTTTTATTCGCTCTCTTTCTAGACAGGGTGTCGATCGCGACTGCGTAAGAACCAGCGTGTATAATGCGAGATTCCTACAGGCTTGCAAACTCACTGGCTGCACAGTAACGTGCCGTAAAGTAATCAGTTACAAAATCACTTTGTCAAATTTTGTTAATTAGTCGATTGTGCACATTTTGTTATTTCCCGTGCAACTAATGACCGCGGGTTGTTTTAGCAATCCGGCTCAAGGAGTAACGTTTCGCTATCTGCCACGGGAAACTAGAAAAACAAAAATTTTATTGTCATCATCATCATCATCAGTCTATTTATGTCCACTCCGCAGGGTGAAAGCCTCTCCTAGCGACCTCCAGTTACCCCTGTCTTGTGCCAGCTAACACCACCTTATATATGCCTGCAAATTTCCTAATTTCGTCACACCGCTTATTTCGCTTTCGTCCGGAACTGCGCTTCGTTATCATCCAATTCTTGTAAGTATGAACAAGTAGTGTACTGCGCAAAATACACGAAGAAGGGCGGAAGGAGACATATGAGGCCTGTGCTTGTAAGTGTACAAACTTCGCAATTTTGTGCAGTATATATATATATATATATATATATACATTGGGATACGCTCAGGAGGGGCGGCGTTCGCGGCTCGGGTCGCCGAAGTTAACAGCAGCTTCCGCTTCGCTGCAGGCGTTTCTGTCTCAGACTGGCGACGAGTGGGCCTCGTGTCCTGTTTGGTGTGGAGATGGAAAGTGCGCGAGAGTGTTGCAAGCGAGAGATAGTAGGAAAGGGTGCCCGGATGTTTGAGCGTGTCGTGCAGGGGCGAGCGAGTGTCGGAGGAGCCGTCGTGTTTGTCCACTCCGTCGGTAGCTCGCTCCCGAAGAAGTGCCTCGAGATGTTGCCGGCTTCTGGCGCCGGAGGGCCGGCTATAGCCGGGACGGCGAGGAGGAGGAGGAGAGAAGCGGGTACGAAGCCTGCTGCCTCGGCAGTCACTTGCTGCCCGCTGTGTGCTAGGCTGCCCCGGAGGCGTACGGGGTGGGGTGTTAGCTGTGTGCTCAGAGTATAAAGCGTGTAATTTTCTTGCCTTGTTTCGTCTCGCGACTCCTTTATTGGTTGTAGGGATTCGTACGTCAGCCCCTACGCGCGCTTCGCGCGCCGGCGTGTGTAAGCAGCAGGCAAGACTCGCGGAATGTTTGCTCCCACTCGTGATTTTCTCTGTGTTTGCTGTTGTCTTCCCCTCTGCACACGTCTCATTCACCCCTTTTCTTTTTTTTTATGATAGTACTTTTTTGCTTATAAGCCAGGATCTTTTTTTATTTCTTTTTTACCGTTAGCGCGCTACTAAGCTTGCTTTCGCACCCGTCATTGGTTCTGGATCTGCGCTCGTGTAACTTAGAAACACGATCAAAGGCTTCAACAGGCGGTTGCTCTCTCACCATTATCCCTTTTTCGCTGAAGGTTTCACTTTGTTTACGCCCTCTTTCTTATTGCCGATAGTTTCCCGCTTCTTGAATAATAATTTCAACGATGGTAATGATGCTAATAATAATGAAAGCAGTAGTAGTGATGATGATTCAGATTTCCTCATCATATACACGTTATATAGTATAGGAGCCCTGTGTAAAATATACTTTACAATAGGTGGGCAAACGCACGGATAACTGTTGTAGCTTGACATTATACGTAATGCGGGTCGCCAGTCACAGAACAAGAAAACTTGACGAAAAGCTCACAAAAATTCAATACACATCCACAATTCTCGATTATATATACATCAACGTGAAGTATTTAGTCGACAAACACAGCCATGCAAGGAATTAGAAGATATAACGTATGCGCGATAGAAGAAACGTAGATCATATGTGTGAGTGATCGAATATTTTTATAACCATAGAAAAGAAGATACTATATGAACTTAAAAAAGGCAGGTACCAGTGAATACACAAGGACGCGTACACAAGGAAAAGGACACGGATGGAACGCCTTGTCCTTGTGTACTCGCTGGTACCTCCCTTGATTTCAAGTTCATCAAGCACCAACTGACCCAAGAGCTTGATACTATATCTTGCGTGGTTACGGCTATACTCTTACTTTTCTCTCGGATAACGGACCAAGATTGCGTTCTTATCGGGCGAGCGTGAACTGCCGCGCTGCGTCCTACAAGTCGCCCACGTCGGACATGCCGGCTAATAAACGTGTCTGGCTTTTGCTCATTCTGCGCAAACAGTCCGAAACAGCTGTCGTCGCGCGCGAGAGCAACTTGCTTGCCGCGCAAGAGAGAGGGAACGTGGGTTGGCCCGCGCGCCGACGCGTGTCGTGCAAACCGGTGCGCGGCCTCTGTACATACATATACGTGTGGGAAGTGGCACTCGGCGTCGCCCTTTCGGTCGCTATGCTGCTCCGCCTTCCAATTTCCGACTTCCCGTCGTCGACTCGTCATCGCTGTCATCTTGGCGCGCGACGAGTGTCGATCGACTCGGACTCCCGGCAGTCGGCGTCCGTCCGCTGCAGCCTCGTCGCCTGCTATAGGGCTTCTGTCTTCACAAGCCGAGAGACAACGTCCGGTACGAGGAGGGCACTTCTTGTCCACCTGGAACGTCTGTGTGTCCCGGCTACTCTCTTCTCCCTCCGTAGACGTGTATCTGCAGGCGTGCCTGCTCGCGCGTGCTTGTGTCCGGGACTGTGTGCGTGTGGTGTGTGTGTGTGTGTGTGTGTGTGTGTGTGTGTGTGTGTGTGTGTGTGTGTGTGTGTGTGTGTGTGTGTGTGTGTGTGTGTGTGTGTGTGTGTGTGTGTGTGTGTGTGTGTGTGTGTGTGTGTGTGTGTGTGTGTGTGTGCGTGTGTGCGTATATGTGTGTGTTCGCGCTCCCAGTGCCGGGTTTGCCCGCCAGGGGGACCCGAGACCGTGCCGTACATATTAGCTTCGCCCCCCTCTAGAGTGGGGAATGTCTCCACTCCCCTCCATCATACACGGAGCGGTGACTGACTGGGTCCGGGGGCCTTCATTTTCGCGACGCGCCATCTTGCTCCTGCTCCGGGACAAGACAAGTCATTCCGCTGGACTCGGTTGTGTGTACCAACGACAGCAGCATTTACTGCCTGCAGCTCCAGCCATTGGCCCTATCTCCTTCGCCTCTTTCTTCTATCGATTGTGCTTTCTCGTATAGGATGGACCGTTCTCTCCTAGTTTGATATATTACTTCTGGGCCGGGAGTGTGCTACGGTCTGCAGCTGCGCAGAACACTGTTTGACATGGACAGCGTACTCTGAGGGTCTCGCAGTACGCGCATATAAGACTTAGTAAACGTCAAAGATTGGACTAGGTTGTAGATCGCGCATGTATATATATATATATATATATATATTATGCCTTGCCGACCAATTTCGAGGAGTTCGCTGTTATTATTGCAGCCTCGAAATATGACACATACTCACGGGGCGGTATGGGCCACTTAGAAAGTATACCAAAACCCCACAGTGCAAGGACAGATCGAAGAAACGATCAGAAATGAAACATTGGGTGATATTCAAATTAAGCTTGGTTTTTGACCTTTTTAACAGCGGAGCTGTTTAAGCTCTTGGTTTGGCCGCGTTGTGCGAACGAAAACTATGGGCCGATCGGGGAGGTAGCGCATGCAGAAAGGATCATAAGCACAATGGCACATACCCCTGTGAACTCGCGAGGGCTGTTTAACCTCGAGGATGGTCCGTCGAGCGTACGCCGCAAAACATCCGCCTGGCTATGACATCACCATGCGTCGCCTAGCAACGCCTCGCCTTTCATGCTCTTTCGACCACATGCTCTGGCTGTGCCTAGCCCTAGAACACTCTACACTTGCCACCAAGGAACGGTGGGAGGAATTCCTCAGAAGCGAAAAGCACCACATCCAGCTCCAGGCATTCCACAGGGCCCACAACATCGCAGCGGGACTTCACCTCCCCGTGCCATCGTGGGCGGAGCCACCAACTTGACCGAAGGCTCCCCCGGGCCAGTTTCTCAGGACCAAATAAAGTTCTTGTCGTCGTCATTCACCGACGACACTCCCTAATGCGAAATTTGAGCGCAGCTTTATACGTGTTTTCAGTTCGCGATATATGGGCTTGCGCGGAAACTCTCTCGTTCGGCACGTTTCAAACGGAGCGAAGTGTGGCGCGACTGCCTCGCCAATCGGGAGATCGCGAGAGGCAGCGCGTGGGTGACGCGTGGGCGCGATTCACAGCAGCGGCCGCCGCCGACAGACCTCCCGGACGACGCGCGCTACTCTGGCGCCATCTCGTAGCAATCGTCGCCGCACTACGCCTTTCTTCTCGCGCTTTCGCCATACCCTCCTCCGCTTTCCGCCTCATGGTTCCGGTGCACCCTCCTCTCGGCTTCCCTCCTCGCGCCTCTTCGCTCTCGCCTCTTTTCACTTTTTCATCTTTCGCTGCGCTCGTTCGCTCGGTTACGCCGCCGACGCCCGCCGCAGGAACTGGCGCCTAAGAGCTGCGCTCTAAAGCGCGACGTGATAAGCAAAAATTACGAACTTACAGGCTAAGTAAGATGAACCGCGAAAAGAATTAAGTCGCCTATCCGAGCGAGCTATAGGCAAGGTAATTTTTGTTGTGTGCCTTCTATAACTCTTGACTATTGCATTTCAAAACAAGTTCGACGCAGGCTTCGTTTTGCTGTCTGCTTTTCGATCGACATTTGATACCGACCAAATCAAATCAAATTTTATTTCAGATCCAATACATGATGTAGGCGGCACAGACAAAAAGCCAAAATCAATTCGGCTTGACAGGGGTCTGCGCCCCTTTCAAAATTATGTAAAAGTAAGGAAACCAATAATTAGCAACAGCAATCAGACATTGTTAGATAGCATTGTACAGTGGCAGGAGAGGAATCTAAATACACGCAATGAAAAAAGTGTGGTTCAAGCAATGTAATACAGGGATGATCATCATTGTTGCAGAACTGTAAGGAATTAAGTAAGTAATCAGAAACCAAGTGAATTTAACAAGGACGGTAATGAGTGGGAGAGTAGCTGTGTTCCATAATTTGTGCGTGCGCGGGGTACCACGCCGCCGTACGGGAAACATTGTGCAACTCCCGTTAAAAGGGCCCTTTCACCAGGCTTGGCCATTTTTAAACAGACAGCCGCAGCACATACCTCACACTGCGAGGACAATGGAACTTTCAAAACAAACCTTGCGCCTCCTCCCTCTCGAGGTGGCGCCACTCCCAGCGAGAGGGTCGCCCCAGTGCGTGTCGCCAACAGCGTTGCGCGTGCCAATGCGGCACGCGCAACGCTGTTGCATGGGGATGCTACTCGAGGCAGAGTGTCTCGGTGAAAGCCACGCTCGCCGCCTGGCGGTATGGAAACGGGGCATTCAATTTCTTCCGAACTCTTCCAATAATAAACCGATTTGAAAAATTGTACGGTGTTTTATAACTTCCAGTGTATAACTAAAATTTGCAGTGGGGCCTGGTTAGGGCCCCTTAACAGCTTCGCTGTAAAACTTGCTGCAAAGTCTTCACGATGTCAAAGCAACGTGCACTTTTCGCGCACGACTTCCGACATTGCGTCTCCTCTTTTCACCTCGTGTTTCGTTGTCCAGTTTCAAAGCGCGGACGGACGCGGGGGGAAGGGGGGGTCCATCGGCGATCGAAGAAGGGGAGGTGACTTGTCCCAAGCCATTTTTACGCTGCCTCGTCAATTACGTGCAGTATAGTGAAGGCTAGGACTCGTGTCAGGTAGTGAGTATCGAGAGCCGGCTGCGCTTTTCAGAGTGCAGAATGATGGGTCGCCCTTGGTGCGCCATTAGCTTCGTGTTCGTGAACTCGACGCGAGTTCGGGAGTGAGTTGACGCGAGTTTGCCATTGAGTTCGCGTCAAAGAAGAGTCAACCCACCTTGCAGGTGGGTTGACCGAACTTGCTTCGACTCTCTGGCGGCCCGAACAGCTATAGTGTTTGCATCAAAGCGACGACTGTATTTCGGTCCGGCAAGCCGACTCGAGCCGACTTCATCACATTCATGTAAACGAAGCTACTGCTAAATTCCGTGAAGTTTTCGTTCCGTCTGCGTCGTGGAGAGGGGCATTGAGCTGAGGCGGTGGTTCTCCATTCTGATCGGCCGACGCAAGGCGCATATCTTTCGCTGTACTGCGTGGAATTGGTGAGACGGGGTACACAGCTCTCAGCTTCCGCTCTCTCGTTGACGTCCGTTTACCGCTTTGCACCGTTCCCGCAACTGTAAGTGCGCGTGACAGCTAGTTGGGTTTAAAGGTATAGTTCGGTGCCGAACGCGCTTCGTGTGACGCCTCGTATTACCGCGCGCTGTCGCCGGCGGATGGATCGATGCACTAGAGATGGCACGCTGAGGTGGGGACTCCAGGTAACGCGCGAGTCGCATCGAACTGGGCATCGTCGCCGCGTATATAGCTGCCGGCGGGAGTCGAATCGAAGTTCCCGTTCCGCGCGCCCTTTTGCCGAGCTGCGCTCTGCCAGACAAAAGTGTTTTATTTATTTTCCCCCTTTTTTTTTCGCGAATAAATGGCGGTACAGTGGAGAGGAACGTACGGTCCAGGATAGAGCAGACCCTAGTGATAAGTTTAAAGAAGGAGGGGGGGGGGGGGGGCGAGAAAAATCTAGATAAAATAAAAAGAAAGGATGCATCGCCGTTGTATACCAGGGAAACGGGGCTCTTTCGGGCTGCGTTACCACCCGGAGTCTTTCAATGGCTTCGAACTCGCAGGAACGGCGGCTAATGCGTCTTTTGTTAAAAAACGCTCCTTCCGTGGAACCGGCGCAAAAAAACAGGTGAATGACATTGAAGTGGGTGGCGAGCGGGTGGGGTGGGGGGGCTGGTGAGGAGGGGGCGCCGTTATGGATCGTTGCGGCCGGCTTCTACGAAGCAGCCCCCTCCCCCTCAAACTTCGTTGCCGACACTTTTATATATTCATTATTTAGACTCGCTGCTTGATTCCTTCGTTCGATTCGGCCTTATTTATATCACCCTCGGCTACTGCGCCCTTGCTGAGTTGTGGCCGTGCACGCCTTCTTTCCTCCCCATGACTTGGACGTTGCAGTTTTGCTTGTGGTTGTTGTGTATCTGCCTGTTGTCTCGTCGCTTCTTTCAATTTCGTGCTTCCGGTTCGGCGTGTAGCTGCTGTTCTTGTTTCAGGCCGGGGCTTTGTTGCCGCCTCGATCGTAGTGGAGCCGGTTATACGTATTTTTTTTCTCTCTCTCTCTTTTGCATCGATACTTAGTTTGCCCGTCGCTATAGCCATTTTCAATGGACCCTAATGTGCTTCGGCTTCTTGCGTCCTCTTAGGCGCAGCACCGGCCGGCCCTCTGGCAGCGTCGAAACTTCGCATCGATATATTGCCGCTGCCGTGATATCGCTGCGATTTTCCGAGGCCATTGTGGAGACTCTTGCGAGGCCGGCGACATGGTATATATATCCGTGCGTCGTGACTCTTATGTTGCGGCTCTGTCATTCAGTAGCCCCGCTACGACAAAAAAAAATGTTGCCTGAAATCTCGGGAAATGCGGCTAGAAACGGAGGAGCTTGGAAGGCAACCGGAACAAGAGTTGTTTAGTCCATTGCCGGAAGCATGCGACTTTGCTTCCGGCATTTCGGTGTGCTTACCGGAGGCGGAGCTATACCAGTTTCCGACGTCGGGCATGGTAAGGCACGGGACGCTACGTAGGCTTCGCTTTTTTAAGGTTTCGATTAACGGCGCGCACTGGCATATGAAGGGACATGTCTCGGTATAGACGTGCGGCTAAATGCATGTCCCGAGTTTTGCGAAAACGTGCGCGACGACAATTTTCCTGCATGCCTCGGTCGCGTATCGAACCACGCGTGTATGTACAGTACCAGCACCATTGTCCGTTGTCGGTATATCTTTCGCTTTGCGTGTGTCTAAACGCGTAATGTCGGGACGGCAGAATACGCGGAGCTATATCGCCCTTTGTGAAAATGTCATGTTAGCACCCCGGCGTTCGGAATCGTGATAGACATTTAGCAATAGACGTGCTGTAGGTACAATGTATAAGTTTGCGTGAAACCGACAAAGGCAGGTCGAGTCTTCTTGTCGGTCTGAAACCCGGTTGTCGGGTTTATTGTAAGCGCTACTCGTCCAACCCGCTTGGCAAGATGCATGTAAATTTACACGTTCGGGTCGATGTCGAGTTCATGCAAGTGAAGCTTGTAAGTGCAAATGAAGCTCAACGTCCTGCCTATCATACTTATAGTAACCCTTCGAAGTTGGCGTCTCACAAAGGTCGCGAGAGCAACAAAGGAGCGGTGAGTTAATTAACCGCCACTTCCCCGTTTCCTCGACGATCGGAGTGGTGTACGTGCGTGCGCAAGCTTTCGTTCTGACGTAACTCATGATTATAGACAGTCGTCCGATGGCTGGCATGTATTTGCTGTTGCGCCGTCTGTGACATCATCATCCGAGAGAGAGTTTTAGCTTGTCAGGTATTCGGGTAAACGCAGGCGGACTGGGCGTTTTACCGGAGGGGGCGAAGGCGTGAACGCGAGCGGCCTGCACGTTGCAGCCACCTGGTGGCGAAGTGCTCAACCAGGTAAACGCAGCTAACACTGCAGTAACCAAGTGTACATTCCTTTGCTGCGGGTGTAAATTTTCGGCAGCAGCACGATTACGCCACTGCCGGAAATTTACACCAGCGGCGAAGTGGAATGAGAGGGAGGTGCGCGTGCCCAGTATGCCACCCTCTGACTACGCCACCGATTGCAATGTCGTTATAAGTAGAACACGGTCGGGGAACACTCTAGGGGAACCCAGAGTCACAAGATGGCGCCAGCAGCGCTATATACTGCTCACGTCTGCGCTGTTCCGGTATTCCGTGAAGTGTATGGTCAGGAATGAACTCGTTTCTCGCGCTTTACTCGACTGCCTGGAGCTTTTACCACCTTCGATATCTTTTTACCTGTAGCGCATGGCAATAGAAATCACTGTAAGCCTTCTTTCCATCTGTCCCCGCTTTCCTTAGGCCTAAAAATGTCTGCAACGTTCGCTTGCGCCCACCGCAAACCGCTTTGTCCACCGTTGCATGTGTACCTACATCTCCCGACCGCGCGAGCTCCGAGCGCCGATCTTTGGCATCGAACAGTTGCGAGCCGACAGTGCGTAACACAAGTTTTCGTATCAAATCAGCGAAGAAATCCCCTTTTGTAGCCCGGCCATCTTGCAACGCCCTTGTCTTTTGTTATTACTTTTTTTGTTCTTTCTTTCTCTTCTACGTCTCTCCGTGTCATTGTTGCGCCGATATCTGAGCTGAGGTCGCCGTACATCGCGTCTCCTCTTTCAACCTCTCTCTCTATCTCTCTCTGGCGCCCACGCTCGCAATGGGCGATGTGGCCAAACGACTTTTCTGTTCATTGCCTCCGTCCCACACCCCAGCGCTGGTCGTCACCGCCCCCCCCCCCCCCCCCCCCCTTGCCGGTCGTTGCCGTCTTCTCAGTCTTCAGTTCCGACTCGCGGGTTTCATTACCATTGTACGGTGGCGCGGGCAACCTTCTTCCATACCGCTCGACCATGTTTCTATATATCTCGTAACCGTTTATTTCTTTCCTTCTTTCTTTCTTCTCGTTGTCTCGTCGTGTTTCAACATCCGCGTGGGTGTCTGGCCGTCCGATGATGGACGTTGATGCGATGCTCCTCTTTTTCTTTTTTTTCGTTCGCTCCGTTACCCTCGTCATCCCAGCCACTGAGGAGCCAGGCTCCAGGACAGGCATCGGCATTGGATCGCTTTGGAATGGATCGCTCGTCGGTATGACGTCGTTTACCGGACTCGGAGGGAGCGAGCGAGCGATTCAAAGGGACGACGGGCAAAACGTGGTATCACTGCCGCTCTGAGAGAGAGAGAGAGAGAGAGAGAGAGAGAAAGAGACGGAGAGTGTGGAAGAGTTTTCCTATAGGCATGGCCAAAGCGATTTGGCGCTTTTATTTTGTGGTTTCGAAGCCTGTATAGCGAACGGGACCCGAAGCCTATTTTCACGAACCTGACCGCGTATAGCGGTGCAAAAACACGTTGTTATGTGAAGTGTAGCAATAGTAATATACAAGCGGGAAAGAGGGTGGGGAGGCGAGTGCGTTAGTTTCCCCGTTTCTTTGTGCTCGCTGATGGTCCAGTGCGCGGCGCGTACTCCCCACTTTTTGTTCTGGTATTTATTTATTTGCTTGAATTTATTTCTATCTTTGTTTTGGAAACCCTTCAGGATTTCCTGCAAACATTACAGCAAGCAGTCGTCAAAATTATTTTAAGTGCAGGCAACGTCGAGCCAAAAGAAAGTAGAAAAATTCGCAAATGTCATACGTGGGTATCTTGTGTTACTTTTTTTGGTACTGGTGGGGAGAGATTGGGGGGGGGGGGGGGGTGCTCTGACGAATGACTTGGTCCCAACTCGCTCTGATGTGAGTGAGTTATTTGGATAAAATTGGAAACGTCGGCAACTAGTGTTTCGCCGACTACTCCACAAACGTTATGTTGGGCAAACTGCAGCATGTTACCTACCTCATTTTGGTACTTTGACATTTTTTTTTTTTTTTTTGCCTGACCACATCGTCACCGCTTGCCTACGCTGCGCGAACCGTAATCACAGGGCTGGCTCCTACATACTATTGCCACTCGGTCGACGTTTGACTGATACGCGTTGTTATTGAAATTAAGAAAGCCTCACAGGTCATCCTGCTACAGCTGAGCGAGACTGTGATGCGAGAGCATTATAACGCCCTATCATTCGATGATTATCTATTGATATCCAGATGAACTTCCGAAGGTTTATCCCGAACCCGAAGTACCCTGATTAAACTGAGCCTATCTCGAAGGTGCCGCAAGGTCACGTAGATACAGCTTCTTAAAGCGGTAGCTGTCATTTGCTTTTAAAAGCAAATTGCTGCTATTCAACGTGACATACGCGCCAAGCTAACTTGCGTGAGATAAGGTTGTTATTCGCTCATGCCACACATGCGTCCGTGGCATATGATGGGTAGGACATCGAGCTATTGCACTGGAGGACCCTGGTTCAAATCCCACCATCGGATATGTAATTGTGTTGTTGAATGGGCCCCCAACACAGGCTATATAGAAAGGAACCGACCCATCGCAACGTGCCCGGTGAGAGGCAAAGAATGGTTCGCATGAAACGATTACGCGCGTCTACTGCCATATAGGTCGACAGAGGTACACGGACGCTTATACTCGTACTCCCTCACCAGTACTCTCGCAGGCAGTAGTACTCGCACTGATGTGCACTCACACTCGTCGCAGCAGTCACTCACGTGTTTATTTGCGCTCACTCGCACTAAATAACACTCACCCACGTTCGTAGTCACTTCCATTCACACTTACCCCAGCACCCGTTCATGCTCATATACTCGCGCCCACTTCTCTCACCGGCCACACGCTCGCATACATATACGTTCACTCACACTCGTCGACAGTCACTCACGTTCATACTCACGGCCGCTCAAAACCACCGTCACTGACTTGTGTTCGTACCTCCATTAGCCAGAACTGACTCCCGTTCCTAGTCCTGGCCACTCACTCCTTTCGTCATCCACTAACGCTTAATCTGCACTTACTTCTACTCCCGTCCATACTTTTCGTCACTCACTAACGCTTAATATGCGCCTACTCCTATTCCCGTTCGCACTTTTCGTCACCCACTAACGCTTAATCTCCACTTACTCCTGTTCATACATTCCCGTTCACACCTTTCGTCACTTACTAACGCTTAATCTGCACTTACTCCTGTTCACATACTCCCGTGCACACTTTTCGTCATCCACTAACGCTTAATCTGCACTTACCCCTGTTCATATACTCCCATCCACACCTTTCACCACTAACGATCTATCCGACTCCTGTGAAATTAGTGTAAAGCGAGTAATGAGTCAGCTATGGGATCAGTATGCCGATCTACTGCACGCACTCGTGCATATCGCGACGCAACGGGAACGGCCTGCGACGGCCTGCCCTAAAGTCCTTACAACACCGAGCCACATGCGTGACCGACAACGATGCCTATCGGGTGCCGCATTTTTGACGCCCTCTCGCCGGACGGCCGATTTGACGAGAGCTTCCGAGACCCGCTTAGGCGCGACGAGGAGCCGACGACGACGACGCCTTGCTCGATGGGTTTGTCGCGCGCGAGCGGTTCGATTAGGTCGCGACCGATTTAATTAATGAGAGGGCCGGCCGCGCCTGCCCGCGCGCTCTCTCGCCTTCCCCTGCGTCCTTGGTTCGAGCGCGTTGAGCGAGACGGGAGGACCGCTACGAGGTGGCGGGCGGGCTGAACGGGGCGGCGATGGATGTAATATCTCTCTGGCAGCAGGCCGGTTGTGCGTTAGTGCGTGTGTTTGTGTGTACGGCACTATGGAGCGACGCGGCCGTTTCGGCCGCTGATATGACGCCGCAGCTTCCTCTTCCCATTAATGTTTCATGAGTAATTAAACTTTGACGCGGCGGCGTCATTTCGCTGCGTGCCATTTCGGATACACGCTTCTCAACACCCCCCCCCCTCCTCCCCCCCTTTTCCAACACCCCCAGGGGGGAGGAAATACACCCTTTTGGCGACGACTCGAAATGGCCCGGCGACGGAATGAAAGACCTTGCTTAATACATCGCGCTGCGTTCGGAAACGAGAAATTGTTTCTGGGATTCTGGGAGATGTGTTTAAATATTCGGTCGTATAACACGTGCTTGTTTTCTTTGTCTTGAATTTTTTTTTAAGCGACGATAAGCGCCCGTTTAGAGTTGGCTGAACGAGGGTGAAAGAAAAAAAATGGTGAGGGGAGGCTTTTGTTGATTCGGTTATTCGGCTCGGAAGCGCAAGATTAACGCTCCCATTGATTCCGCAGTTTCGTCGACGCCTCGCAGTCAGCGCTGACAAGCGTGTAAACTTCGCCGACCTCGAGGGAGTAAGAACTTTAAAAAAAAAAAAAAGAGGTCGCTGATAAGCATCCGTGCCTTTGCGCGGCTGAGCGCGCACGATGTAGTGGCGAGTTCCTTATCGCTATAAAGTAGCCGAGTGCATGCCCACGCGAAATTCGCTTTTTAATGCGGCTAATCATCGTTGTTTATTAATGCTATAAGCGCGAAGGCGTGCCTTCTTGTCCGCGGATATCTACAAATCGCTCGACATGTGTTTGTGCGAAGTGTTCTTGTAGTCACGTCGCTCTCTTTGCGCAAGGGAGGTTGGACTTCTCCACGTGACGCGCTTGCAAGGCACAAAGCGACCTTGTGCCTTCGGGTCAATTCCATTCATACTAAATAATTAATGAGGGAGCAGAAAGAGGAAGATAAGGGTACAATTATCGCTCAGCTTGACGGGGGAATGATTGAGGGGGGGGGTGGAGGGGGGGACTTCAATATTTCTTCCCCGTCACTGCGCTAATTGGGGTTTTCGCCTACTGAAGATTAAACGGACGAGATTCCTTATATTATATGCGTATACATTTTGTATGTACTATAAAATTGTGTGTATGTTCTTAACGTATATCTGGAACCCGTTCTCGAAGGGATTATTATCACTTCAAGGATAACAGGCCTGATAGCAGGTTAGCAGACCGCGGTGTCTGAGTGGTTGTGGCGTTCTGCTGCTAACCACCATGGTTGCTGGTTCGATTCTCTGTTCGCTGGGGCCGGGAGCGTATAATGTAAAGAGGATCGTGTAGTGTGTTTTGGGTGCGCGTTAGAAAATCGTCCGTTAAAACAGCTTTTACACCTATTATTTCTAGGAAGATTATAAATAATTTTCCTAGAAACCATATCTGTTTCCTTAAGCTGTGTTCGAACCATATTTTTATTGCGATTCAAATAAGCAGCACTTTTCTCTAATCTTCTTAAAACATTATCGATGGTGTCGAAATTGCAATAGATAACTCCTACGCATGTCTCAATTGATATTAGTATTGTTCCTGTATTAGTCTTAGTACCTAAATGAAGAAATGCACGTCTGTCATATTTTCTTTGTTCGTTCTGATCATCTCGAGTGATTGTAACGATTTGCTTTGTGAGAGATTGTGTTTATTCTGTAGTTTATTTTTCTTGTCGCCAACTTCCAAGTACGACGCCTCTCGAGCTGCAGATCGCAGCTTTGATGAGCACGTTTGTAATGTACGCTAGGAAAATAACATTGAAGCGAAATCGAATCCCAGGCGATCTAGAATTATCGTTGTCCCACCAATGGCGGCGTCTCTTCGTTGCTTTCAAACCGTTCATGCTTGTCTTTCTTTCATGATTTCCTTTCTTCCTGGCAATTTGTTTGTTTGTTTTTTTGTTTTTTTTTTTTTTCGTCATTGTTAACTTACCGAGTATACACGGAGAAGCGTACCAGTCCGAAAACACGTTTTCTTAACGACGCTTTGAAAGCAGGTTGTGCTGTCGGTAATACTGCCGTTTATCCGTTGTCTTTTCGCCGCACTGGAGGCAAATTTAACATTCGCTCGTGTTAGCAAATTTCTTGTTCTTTTCTTCTTTTTTTTTCTATCTGTCTCTTTGGTACTGCGCTCCCTTTTTATTTTTTCGGCATTCTTGCCATGCTCAGCAATCTTATCATTATTATTATTTTTTTTTTTTGGGGGGGGGGGGTGGTTAACAGGCACAATCTCGACTGCCATTCACAGGCTCCTTCGATACCGCCCTGGTTGTCCGGGCTTCTCTTTCTTCTTTTTTTTTTCTTTCCCCTTTTTTCTTTATTAATGTTTTCGCGAAGCCTTTATCCTTCGATCAGCAACCGCCCCGTGGCCTTCCGTATGTTCATCTCCGCGCTTGCGCATTCGCGACGCATATGCAAAAATCCGGTAGGCTTTCTAAAAGGCTTCGCATTTCCTCGCCCTTTCCCTTATTTCCCCCTGCTCGCATACATCCTGTACGAGAGAGTGCGTGCGAGTGAGAGATAGAATTTGCGTGATGTGATGAAAGAGAGCGTGTGACAGAGTAAAAGAGCGTGCTTGAAAGTGAGCATGCATGGTGAGAGTATAAGGGAAAGATAGAGAGATAAGAGAGGCAGTGTATGTTATAGAGACAGATTATGTGTGGTGTGCGTGTGAGAGAGAGAGAAAGTGTGTGTGTGTTTGTACTGCGTGCGCCGCCGCTGCCTTTCTGCAGCCACGCTCGCGGAATGCGCGTGCATGACTAATGGGAGGACGGGGTAGGGAGGGGGGTGTGAACTCCCGCGGTGCCTCAACCCGCTGCGTCAGCGCGACACTCGGCTCATTTCTCAGGCGCCGCTAATTGTAACGGATGACGAGAGGGTGCCGGCCTCGCAAAGCGGGTACCGCGAGGAAGCCAAAGAGAAGAGCACGGCCACGCTTTCGCTGGAAAAGAAAGCGCCTAGCCAGCCAGTCGCGCCGCTTCTCGACTGCGCTGACTTTCCAGGGCGACGCCGAATGCAGCTGCGCTGCAGCGGCGTGTTCAAAACTAGACACGCTTGACGTTCCGACGGCACCGCCCCCACGGCAGAGCGGAGAGAAAGGAAACTAGATACGCAAGGGGCGCTCGGAACGCCGACAAAGAGAGGGCGGTGTGAACGTAGACATGGCCTACGTGGGTAGCACAGCGGCAAATATTTGAGAAACCTTTATTAATTACCTGATAGTCTACTGATCTTGAAAATGGTACCTATTGACAAGTAATCTGCTACAACATGTGTATCCAAGCGATGAGACTTATGTATAAGCTTTTGCACGGAATCAAACGATTTTGCGTCAAATTCGGAACCTGAGTTTTTGTTGACGCAGAACAAAAATGCACGGAACCATATAGCCATAAACAGTTTCGATGTAACAAACTTCTCGCCAAAGCGGCGCTCACTGTTCCCTCCTCTAAGTAATCGCGCCCGAGTAAACGGTGCTTCGTCTCTCCGGTGTAGTCTAGGCATACGCGGTGTCTTGGGAGCTGTGGAGGTCGCAGCATCATCAGCAGCAGCAGCGACAGTCGTTTTGATGTGGCAAAAGCGGAGCAACTCACGCCTCGTTGATCCCCTGACTCCGGCAGCGTCTTAACCCGAACCCGCAACTAAAGTTGTCCTCCCTTCCACCCCCTCTCCCCTCTTCCCCGAACGGCGTTAACCCTGTCTCTCTCTCTCTCTCTCTCTCTCTCTCTCTCTCCTGCTCCACAATTTTACCCACGTTTCCACGCGCGAAACACATGCACGGGCAAAAAAAGTTCGTCTCCTGTGTGCGGACAACCGGCTTATATACTCGGTCGCAACTGTTCCGTGCAGTGCTGCCGAAGCTGTATGTACCCTGTTTCCGTGCCCAGCAGCCGGCCGCGATCGAGGACCAGAAAGAAGGCTTGCAAACGGAGCCAGAGAACGCGAAGAACAAGCGAGAAAATATCACGATGATCGCAATCATTGTGAATTGTCGCATTCATGACGCAACGTCTTGCTGAGTTTACAACGCAACATCCCATGCTCGTCCTTCGTCTTCTCTGCCGCCTTTCTGAGAGCCATGTCAAACCAACCATAGCCCGACAATGCATTTTGACCATGAAAATGGACTCGTTTGTTGACCAAGGTGGCCGGCGCTATAGTCGACGGCTAAACGACAGGCTTATGTTGGTCCAGTTCGGTCCATTCCTGTATCTATATAGTTGGCGTATGCTTCAGTTACCGAAAGAAGCTGCGCATTTGAACAGGATACGGAGAAAGCAGGCAACAGACGCGAGCGCTGATCTACCAATCAGCGCCCTCGGCGTAGATTTTCCGACAGGAAAGTTACTAGATAGATATCTGACTCTAGAGTTCTGGTGGGGGCTACAAGTTTGGCGGCTGAGCCACCATGGAAATGATGGGTCAAAAAAAAAAAAAAGAACCTCTCACGTTAGGATTGTTCGTAAGAGAAAATTTCAGCCAATCATGATGCCGGACATCTTATTATAGCGAAAGTGGCCGTCCAATGGCAAAAATGTCGTACGAACGAGAATCTTTGTGAATTCGGCCCCAGATCTGCCAAAAATTCGTCCTCGCCTCTTTAAAACGGCTTTGTGACTTTGCAATGTTGATCGTCGCAGTAAAAATGCGTACTAACGGAAGCGTATTGTGTCGCTGCGTTTAGAAAAGATGTGTTTGCTAGGTGTGTTTACTAGGAAATTTAGAAAGATGAATTCGTAAACGTCGTATAAGCCAAAATCCCGAAGATTACAGGCCAAATACATTCACTACACGCGTCAATCCTATAGTCGAACCATCGCATCGCAGGAGTTCCTTCGCCGAACTGCACGGAGTTGGCGAGTCGGGCGCATACATTATATACATAAGTGCTGGATTTATGGGAGCATTTCGCTCCCGCCAACCAGCGCTGACGCCCGGCGCTGCATGAAGTGAGAGATCGCGGGTGGAGTGCCTTTATCGCGCGAATTATACATTCGCGCCGGGTACCCCTCCCCACCCACCCCCTACCTCCCTGGGGTTTCCTTCGTCGGTCGTTTTGTCTGTTTTGTTTTGCTCTCATCACCGTGACACTCTTGTTTGTGGTATATTAGTCTTTGCGAACACTCTTCTCGCGGGAGACATTTCTGCTGGCTCTAAAGTAGCGGTCTGCGCTAAACGCTGAGACATCATTACTCCTGTTTAACGAGGGGATTACGAACCCCGACTGAAAGAGTTTCCGGGACATTTTAGTGCGGCGAAGCCGTCGGGCTACCAAGTGTAAGAAAAAAAAAAAAACAGCCCTGCGCGTAACAGGAAGAGAGGGAAAGGGAAATGTGATGACTTCTTCATTTTTGCAGCAGTGCATGTGAGCCTGCAGCCTCCATACTGCGTGGTTCATCATCTTGCGACCCTCCTTTGTGAGAAGCCAAGTGCGCATGCGCCCCAGGAACTGCACGCGTGGTTATGATCGGCATACATTAGGCGGTAATAGCGTCGCCACATACATGCTGCATAGACTTTTATTTTCGTTTCACGGGCGCCGCCATTTTGGGCTGTTAAGCGTGGGAGTGCTTCCATTTTGTACGTACCCGGTAATGTCAAGTTAAACATGGTTGTGAAACACCGAACGCGTCTGTACAACCATTTTCACGCATACACGAATCGACGTTAGCACCGTTAATAAGCTTGCTACCGCGCTAGAAAACGTTAGCATAAGCATTTCGCGAGATAACGGCACTACAACTCTACACTTGCGACGCGATGATGGCCATAAAGAATTTTAGTGGAGCGCTAATATCGTTAACGCTGCAGCTTCCAATAGCCTGACAGCTATACATATATATATATATATATATATATATATATATATATATACATACACGTGCCGAATCGCGGGGAAGAGATAAAAAAAGCTTCGCTTTACTCGCCTCTCCATGAGAAACGACTTCCTATAGTTATATTGTTTACAGCGCATTGCTTCTCCGTAAATCAAGAACAGCTACAATGGAGCCGTTCTTGTCAGCTCGCTTCCGGTGGCCGCAGCGTTTGTTATTCCTGGCTTTCGACGGTTCTGTGTGCGTATATATATATAGTTGCCACGGGCTCAGCGTATACAGAGAGCACGAGACGCCGTGTTTATCTTTAGATTTAAACCGCCGAAGCACTTACATAGAAACTACCCAGACGCAGTCGGCGTAGTCTCGGGTTCTTGTCGAGATTGCGCAGAAGTCCGTCTCGCCACTACGTGCAAGGCTGCGAACGCTATAGAGCTCGTGTCAGTCAGTCCGGTGAGCCGGCTGCTTGTTTCGAGTGCTATAGCTTGTCCATTGAGCGCCGCTGATTCTCCCGTTCATTTTCTCCCTTTCCCGGTACAGGGTAGCCAACCGTAGATATCATCCGGTTGACCTTGTCCTTCCTTTGATTTTATCGCCCCCGCTGAGCTCCCAATCAGTCGGCGTCACTCTGACGCCTTTCATTTCCACTTCCCCCAGTGCAGGGTAGCAAACCAGAATATTTTCGGGTTAACCTCCCTGCCTTTCCCACCACGTTTCTCTCTCTCTCTCTCTCTCTCTGACGCTGATAAGATTTGGTCATGGAGGAGCGCCCTTCTTGTTCTTCGTTCTGGTTGGCTGAAGCGATCCGCGTACACCCTTACTCTCGTTCCATGTAGGTTCCGTACAGTAAGTGGAATATTTTCGAAAATATTCGCCGTTTATTGGAACCTACGTGGAACGTGATTAAGAGGGAAGCGTATAGAGGAAGCTTCACCCAAGCAAGAGCCGACGCTATGGGGCATTTGTTCCGCATAGGTTCTGTATGTTAAATGGAACATGTTTGCATGTTCTGCGTAGGTTACACTAAGTGGAACCTAGCTTCCACATGAGCGCCACATAGTCGAACATAAATGTTACACTAAGTGGGACCTAGCTTCCACATGAGCTCCACGTAGTCTAACATAAAGGTTACACGATATAAGTATAACCTATGTGGGAATGAGATTACTTTTTACTGCACGTATTTGCCGAGAAAGAGCGTAAGAACGCTTCTCCTATTCATTCTTTTTTTCTTCGTCGTTCTTTAACCGGATGCTCTTTTAACCAGATTCTCCTTAGAGGCCGTCTCAAGAAAAGCTTGCTTCCTTTGTTTTGAGAACAGCGAGCGAAGAAGCCCAACTATTCTTTTGACATTGTTTTCCTTTGCTCCTGGTAGGACACGGATCTTCCTCGGGTCTGAGCCTCGTCGGAGCCGCGGGCAAATTGTCTTAGTGAAATCAGTTGGCGTGCTATAGTTATTGGATTTAAGCGACAAGGGGAACCGCGGGGCAATCGTTTAAGCCTGTTACGTGGGAATGCGCTGCGCGGTTGCGGGCTGGGATGCTTACATTCTGGAAGACCGAAAACAGTTTAAAATGAAGGAAAGGAACGAAGGAGTAAAGAAAGATACACAGCAACAGTACGTTGGCATGGCATCACAAATCTCGAGAAAGTATTTTTCCCGTGCTTAGGCGACTTTTTTATGAACTGTAAGATCATCATCCACCCTACTGTAGCACCAAGCTGTAAAGGAAACCCATACTGGTTTCTCGAAAAGGAAGCTTCGCAATTGAGGAAGAAATTCGTCCTGGTCCGGGTATCGAACCCAGGACCAACTTCTTCTACCTTTCGGGCTTCCGCGCAGAACTGATTTGCCATATTAGAGAACTTTAGATAATTGGCACCGTACTGCGCATGCGCAGACGGTCTCCGCATGCGCAGTACGTGGCCCCAAGCGCTAATGGACCCCAGTGCTTGCGTCCCCCTAATCTAAAGCTCTCTATTGTGTGGTTTTTGTTAATTTCGTTTTTTTAATAAGTCTGCGGTTCCTTTAGAATGCAATGTCACCCTCGTTTCTCGATTAACTATTGACTAGTTCTGAGCCATACGCTGTTCAAATCTACACACGCAGGCCGCCGTCTCCATTTTCTTGCTCTGCTCAATGCCTTACGCCGGTGTTTACGCGCACTGCGTGCGTAAATGCGATTCGCATTCCCAAACGCATTACCGTCGTTCACACGGACGCGATGCGTTAGGACTTCCGCGCGACACACCATAATTTTCGCATTCGTGTAAACGCGGCTCGCGATAACTTTAAGCGTTGTTAAATGGATGCATGCGGAGATACAGTAAGTGGTCGTTTTATTTGTATGCATATGAATGAAGGAAGGAAGGAAGGAAGGAAGGAAGGAAGGAAGGAAGGAAGGAAGGAAGGAAGGAAGGAAGGAAGGAAGGAAGGAAGTTGGAAAAGGAACAGGGTGGGAGGATAGAGAGATAGGATGGAACTCTTTCCCCACGGGGCGATTGTTTCCAGAACATCCGGGCCTCTTGTGTTGGCGCTTACCTTTCGGTCTTGTTTTCATCCCCTCCCTTCCTACCATTGCTCAGCGTGCGCCTGTACTTCCCAGTCTGGAGAGCTGAGGAGCAGCGGCCTATGCTCGCTGGCTCGCTCCAGGTGGCAAGAATTTATGTGGCGGAAAGGAGGGGGTGGCGTCTGCGCATGCTCCGTTGTCTCTTCTTCCATCCGGGACTTATTCTCTCCGAACCCCCTTCTCCTTCGCGCTCGCGAACTCGGCTTCTCGCGGGCCCCTTGCGCTGTCCCATCCAATCCTATTTACCCGACTACGACGAAGCAACCGGGGTTTCCCAAGAAGCGAACTTTGCCGCCCGCACGTCCTCTCCTCCTCTCCTTCATCCTATTCCCAGGAGCCTCTTTGACAGCGTTTTCTCTCTCTCTCTCTCTCTCTTCCAACTTGAAGCCGCAACTTGCGCAAAGAAAAACAGGAAAACCGGGGCCGCGCCGGCAAATCTTCAGTGATTTCCTCCACCCGCGGCGCTCACGGCGCTCTCCCTTCCTGTCGCTCAACGCCCATCTGGTTTCGTTGTTTATGTTAAGTGTGTTTTCTTTAATTAAGCCGAGTCAGTCCACGCGGTGCAAGACTTGGGTCTCGCGCGGAAGCAGAGGCACACACATATATATATACTACTCCGTCTCGCCCAACTTCCGTGCAATGCGGCGAAGGCTAGCTTCAGTCGGTCAGCGACGAGAACCCGGTTGCGTGTTTTAGAGAAGGGGGCGCTCGCACATATAGTGCGCTATTTATCTTTCCGTGGTCACCTGTTATCTGCCCTAATTCGCCGATGTTATCTAGATCTATCTATCTATAGATCACCGATGTTATCGGCCCTTTAACCGGTGAATTATATGGATATATATAGGTAACAGGAAAGGCAGCGAGGTTATTCTGGCGAACGTCCGGTTTGCTATACCTCGCACTGGGGAAAGGTAATAAAAGGACGAAAAGAGAGAGAGGGGGGGGAGGAGACAAACAGCACCATATGTTGCGCGATCACGTGGTGATGCGCAGCATTTGCATAAACGGTCGCCGAGACCCGTCGATTTGAGGCCACTGCAGCGATGCTCTCGTTGATGTCTGCGCCAGCGACGCGGACGCGGTGATATTCGGTCCGAAGATTTTCGCTTCCGAAAACTGTCTTCCGAGTCCAGCCGGTTTAATTCTGTACGGATAGGTTCACGTGCTGGTGGTATAGAGTACAGAGTGGGTGCGAAAGGTAAGGGAAGCGCAGTCGAGGACGCCAGAAGATTATTAGTGGCGTGATGACGTGAGGAAATTTACAGGCATATATATGATGAAATCAGCTGATGGAAGCCGAGGGGGTAACTGGATATCGCAGGTATAGGGTCTTCGTCCTGCAGCGAACAAAGAAAAGAAATATGATCATGATGATGATGACGTTGATGATGATGATGATGAATACAATTCCGGGAAGATTTTATGTCTGCGTCGCGCGGAAGGCGATCAGAGGTGGACAGCGGAGCAGTTCTTTGTCGTTCTCTTTTCTGGTTGGATGGCGCGAACCGTATACCGTTCCCTGCACTGCGCGAAATTGGCGAGGGGCTTCGTCCTGTTGCGAGGCGGGACGAAAAACACGAAAAAGCGCGGAGACCAGCTGCAATTGGGCCTTTGTTGTTTCCGAACCCGTAAACTACCGCTTCCCGCGTCTCGCGCCGCAAGAAAAGACAAGACCGTTGTCTTGTCTTTTCGCGCGCGCGCGCGCGCGCTTCGGGTCTTAAAACTGCTTCTGCGTGCTTCCTATATATACCGGAAGGAGTTCGTGTAAGCAGCGACTCGCGCTGAAGACGGGAAGAATGTGGTATCTTTTGTCTCTTTCCTATTTTTTTTTTCTTTTTTTTTCTCTCGCTTGTACAAATACGCGCCGTGGGGTGTGAAAGAGCTTAAGAGAGACCCCTTTGAGAAGACGGCCGTCTAGAGAGACTCCTTTGTTGGCGTGTTTGTTGTCCGCATCGCCAGGAGCGCGCCCTTGTCGACGTTCATCGATGCACGCGGTAGCCAGAGGTGAGATCGAGTTGACGAGGATCGCGAACTTTGGCTCTCTTCGCACTCGCGTCGTTCCTGTTTCTTTCTTTGTCGGGTTATACGTTCTTCGCGAAAGATCAGGGCACGAGAAGCTTTGATTGTGTGCGCGCTCGGCCACGCGTCTGCTGCGGAGGATGCCTAAAAGAATGTAATTACTCGTTTTATTTGTTTCCATACCCTAAGAGCCCAGCGGACGTTACGTAGCGGGCGGAATCGATTATGCATTCAGTGGCTATAAGGAAATAGTGGTTACGATATGCTGTCGTAGGAAAGAGCGTGCTTGCATGCACAACAATTCAACAACTCGTTCTTCAAAAGAACGAAAATGATCAACAGACTCGGAAGTACAGTAATTGGAGAATATTTCCTTTTATGGAATGTTACCTGATAACGAGACGAGAACTATCGATGACTTGCGTGGAGGGGATTGATCCGGTGAAGCGATTCCAGTCCTCTCGGAAGCCTTTGTTTCGCAGGCAAACCTTTGTGCGTGAGACAGGTGTTGATTGTGACCCACCTGCGACAGTGTCCCTGCTCTTCCCCAAAACACACGTCTACAGTACACGCACCAGGACAGATGAGTCTACGTCGAGGGTCTCGTCCAAGCACGCGTAGAGTTGCCTTCAAAAATGATCAGGCAACTATAGCGCTGCAATCGTCAAACTATACCATGAGAATGATGGCTGGTGTGTGGATTTATGGTATTACGTGGAGGAATGTCTAATCTTTCTGCCTGTACCTTCAAACGCTCTTGTGGCCTTATTCATTGCGCTTTGTCTCGCTGAATTTCCAAGCACTTATAGTTTTCCAAACAGAGCAAGTTGATTAGTCTTAGCGCACGCGCGTAATCATTGCGCATTCTCGATTTTGTAACGCAAGATTTTGCTCAACAGCATCTATTGACAAAGTTGAAGCCAGAAGGCAGTGAAGTTTAGACACATGCATGCATTGCCCATGCAACATTCCCATGTTGGCTTAACCGCCATACTTGCTACCTCTCCCGCAGACGCTAGCGCCACAGTTTTCACTTGTAGTTTTTCTATAAAAATCGATGTAAACGCAGTGGCCTCCGAGATCTAAGGCCATTGCGCTTACATAGATTCCGAGATCTGAGCCTCCGAGCAACACCTACGCGCGTGATCTCGGAGGCTATGCAGGCACAATATGACTATTGATAGGCTGACATGGCTGCGCTGCCAGTGGGTAGCGCCGACTGGGCCAGTAAAGACTCTCAGCTGAGCAAACCGGGCGCCACAAACGCCGAAATCCTCCGAGGAGGCGCCCGCCGTCTGTGCACAGTAAACATTCGCGTCTCTGCTCGAATAAAGAGCGACGGGTTGATGCACTCTGTGGAAGGCGAGGGGGCCTCGCTATCAAGGGGCCTCCTTTACCGCCCGCACCCGAACTTTTTTACCCGGCGAGGATGATATGCTTGTAGCTTTTCCCCCCACCCTTGCATTCCTCGGAGTAATGCGGCGCGTTCGTTATTCTGGGGTTGCTGCGTGGCTCAAGATTTTTTTTTTTTCCTGCCGTATACGTGGTGGGTGTTGAGTGGGCGGTGATACTTGCTCTCACGGCTCGCTTTTCTTTTCAAAGCGAATCTTTCTTTGCGTATACATCCTCGGGGTTTGGCGTGGCTGGCTGTGTTTCTCGCCCGGTAGGCGCAGCGCGGGACGGAATGGTATAACGTTTGCGTATTTGCGCTTCGTGTTTATGCGTCACGATTACGTCATCTCGTGTTCAAGACAAGCTGTCGCTCAATAGGTGGTGTCCCAAACGTGGCGACCAGGACTTGTTTTCGGCTATTGCAATCGCTTCCGGCGCTTGTAGATGCTGTATGCGCGATTGGCCTTGTTTCTGCTGAACTGCCTGCCTTAGTGTGAATGTGCTATTTTTAGTGCTATGACCTTTGTCAGACATTTTTTCGCCTTTAGCAGTAGCACCCGAGGCAATGTGTGTGTCCCAGATGTTTCTTCAAATAAAGTATACTAAAAGCTTGCCATTCGCGATTGGCTTCCGCTTCTCCGAGGGAGCCGTCGCTAGGGGTGTGATTTGAACACCACCTGTAAATAAAACTCCGATGGTAGGATTTCAGCCAAGGTCTCGGCGAGCCATATCAGTTACCTGCGTAGCTTCGTATCAGCTATCTACTTCCATAAACGGTGATGCAAGCCTAGAACGCTCTGCGTGCAGACATTCACTGTCGGTCGGTGAACGATACTTTGCTCTTCACTTTTATTGCAGTAGCAATTATATGGACACTCCAGGCGAATTTGCGTCATCGGCGTAGCCGTGACGTTTCGTGAAAAGCAAGAAGGGCAATTAACAGCGGAGCTTTTTAAGCCGGCCGTTAGGCCGTGATTCGCGAACAGAAAATGTGGGCCGATCCTGGCGGTGGTGCAGAAAGGGTCCCAGCGCAATGGCACATACCCCTGTGAACTATAGCGAAGCTGAACCTGGCTAAGTCTAGCTAAGCTGGTTGGGAGTGCTTAAGCTTAGGCAGTCATCGATAGCAAATAAATAGCTAATCGAATATCGATCAATAATTAATAAATTCCCGAAAATGCTGGGGATGACTTGGTAGTGCTTAGCCTAGTCCAAATACGTGGCCAATACCTTGCAATAGCCAATCGATAACCAATCAATAGCTAATCGATCAATAATCAATAAATTGTGGGAAATGCTGCGGATGACTTGGTAGTGCTTAGCCTAGCCGAAAATTCAGGACTAGCTATGTGCCCATCAGCTCCGCTGTCTGTTTAGCATTGCGCCTCCAGTGCAAGCTACGCAATTTTTTATGGTGATATAGCAATTATATTGGCACTCAAGGCGCGTTCACGCCGCCGTCGTGCTGTTCCGGTATCGACGGCGCATGCGCGGCCCGCTTGAGGATGGTTAGAAGGTCGCCTAAGACGCGTAAGATACTCAGTTCGTTTGGCTGCAAGAGCGAGGAAGCCAAGTGGACGCAACGTCAACGTTGACGCAACACGCGTGTCTGCTCGGCAGCGGATCAAGGGCAGCGTTCGGCCTTCCGCTGCTGGCGTAAGCGTTGTGCGCGCACACACACTAGCGTTCCTGCTGAGCACCGCAGTGTCTAAGCGGTACGCACGGAAAGCGTCAAGCTAAATCGATTTAATTCTTTCATCGGGCGCTGAGAAACGCCTACAGTTGATCGGTCTCATGTCGTGCGCCATCGAGATGCGACGCTCGGGAACGCCGCTGGCGGCGCTCGTCACGCCAACGTCGTGAGGCGCCTGGTAGGTGCGAGAGCGCTGTCTCTGCTGCGCTAGCAGCAGCTGCCTCGCGTGCTTAGAACACCGTCTGAGGAGCTCGAGCGCAACGGTATACGACTCGCCTATCGCTGTCAGGGTTTCGACCTTGGGCCAAAATTGACAATGTCTTAATGCCTGACGGCAGTCGCGTATCCGACAAGCGCGGAATCGAAATTTCGTGAAAAACGCATCTTTCGGCCCGCGCATATATGACCTCTCGCGCAGCGGCGATTGCGTAGTTGCGTCGGCAGGCATGCCTTGAAGCTACCGGAGCCTACTATGCGTGCACCGAACTATCACGCCGGATAATCGAGCCTCGCGGTTCCCATGACCGGCGTTCGGATGTACTGCTGCTGCTGCTGTATGGAATGTGCACACCCCCTCTCTACCTGCGTCCGATCGTGTTCCGGATTAATCGCGGAGTCGCCACGTTCGGGCGCCGCGCGAT
This sequence comes from Dermacentor silvarum, assembly GCF_013339745.2. Classification (NCBI taxonomy): domain Eukaryota; kingdom Metazoa; phylum Arthropoda; class Arachnida; order Ixodida; family Ixodidae; genus Dermacentor; species Dermacentor silvarum. The sequence continues at coordinate 62,743,695 of NC_051164.1, forward strand.
CATCTTCGAGCGTGCGAGTGCTTTCGGTTCGCGTTACGCGTGCACCCGGACCTGCGTTCAACGGTGGCACTATTACGCCACAGACAACACGAAATGAAGAAGAGAAAACTGCGGGCAGAGTAAGAATAACGTCGCGGTTTTCGCGCGCGCTTTCTTTTCACATCACGATGCGTGCGACGCGTTTCACGCGCCGTCGGCAACCTTGGCGAAGAGGCTGCGGGCGCCCGAGATGGGGGAGAGAGAAAGTGAGCAGGCACCAGCAGCTGCGCGTGCAGTGTAGCGGAAGCTACGGGTCGCGCGTTAGCCAACCAGAGAAGAGTACCGGGAGAAAAAGGCTGACGTCCACTGAACGGAAGCTGCAATTGAGGCTGCAGTTCATTGCGCGTTTCGGATAAACGCGCTGTATTGCGCAAAACCAGCGCAAGACTTTAAAAAACTGGACGAGAATCACACTCCACACTTTCGCGCTTTCTGTGTCCGATCCAGTTCTGAAGTCGTTCTTGTATCGACTTTGTGCAAAACGGAGCCCGTTCATCCGTAACAATGGCTGTCTGGAAGCTCCACGGAAAGATAGCGCGCAATGGGCGAGCACCTTGTCGGGTCAAAATCCCGTCGTCGGGTTCATGCAAACGCTAGCGATTCGGGCCGAGCGAGCGCCGAAGCGAGTTGTGTCAGCCAGGCTGCAAGGGTTGACTCGCGCGACCAACCCGCTTTGCAAGATGCACGTAAATGCGGTCGGGTCGCACTGTGTAAGCTCGACTTCTGGCTCGACCCATTCGCGCAGACTTGGCGTAAACACCTATATAGCCTTCGGCGCACTGCACGGAAGTTGGTGAGACGTAGTGTATAGTAGTAGAAGAAAGGGTTCTAGAAGGCGACGGCGAGCGGCAGCGGCAGCCTGACGCGGCAGATGACATAGCGCCCCGAGGAATGCAGCCGCGTCGCGACCACCGACCATCCGTCGAGGAGGAGGTGGCACCCCCGGGACCCCTGCGGCGGCCCATTACGCTCCAGCGGCGGTTATAAAGCGACCCGCTGCTGGCTGCTTGCAGCGTGCATGCGTTCGTGCTCAAGGCGAAGAAGCCTTGGCGAGCTCTTCCTGGTAGCGTCGTCGCGCCGTTCCGGTTTCTTCCCAGGCCTTTCTCCTAGGTCGCCCCCGTCTCTCTCTCTCTCCGCCGCGTCTGGCGGCGATTCACGGGCGGTCTTTCTTCTTTTCGCCTACGGGGTGGTGGCTTTCGGTTTCACGCGACCGTGCTCGCCGATGCGTACGACAGCAGGCATAGAGGGCTCGTCGCGTCAGAGAGGTGCAATGGGCGCGCTCGTCGCTGGCCGAGTCGTCGCGGTGCAGTCTGCAGCGCACTTGATGCAAGGGCGCAGCTAACTGCGCCCGCACCAACGTGGTGGTGGAGGCTCGCGCTGCTATAGGATGGCCACAGACGGGGCAAGTTGGTGACACTTCACGGTAAAACGGTGAACCAGGGTCGTGCGCTTAGCGTTGCCCATATTCCCGCTAATTCCTTCGGGCTCATTCGCACTTTAGGCCGACGCGACGCCGATTTTGGTCTGCCGACTGTTGGCGACAGCAGTTTACAGGACGGAAAACGCTGCCGCCAAGAGTCCGCAGAGCAATATCGGGGTCGTGTCGGCCCTAGTGAGCCTTTCCGATGCCGAGCGGTGCCCAACACAGATGTCTTCCTGGCGCTGTCCGTTTCTTTAGCATTCTCAATTCTATAGCAGCATCACTCGCGACGTGTCCGGTGCTATAGGCGTGCCGAGCCACTCCCTTGCGAGACCTCGCTCGAGAGACTATGACGTCACGCACTATCGACACTATGCGCGGGAAATATTTCTAAACGCTTTCGATCGTGATATTCCTTGCGAATCAGATAAGGATTCCGCGCCTCGCTCTATACCTGCCTCTGTATACTGCAGACAGCCACCTCTCTAAAATAACATCACTTTTCGCCGGGTTTAAAATAGCCGCGCAATCCCTTCAACAAACGGCGTGCCCGCACACTTCTGTGCGCGGATGCGCCTATTGCCTTGCGTGAGGGCGCGATTCAGCGGCGTCGAAGGAAACGGCGTCCAAAAATATGAATAAATGAATAAAACCGCGCGACCGGTTCAAGTTTACGGCGGCGCCTATAACTACGGCGTCAGGACAGACAGTCAGAGGCGACGCGAGTTCGCAGTGCTGGCGCGATGGAAACGACGTCGTTATCGGCACGCAGAGACACGGACGACCATGACGACGACCGGCCATGTTGTGAGGCTGGCTGCGAACGCTTCCTGATGCCGTGTTAGCGCCGCTTTAGGTGCAGCGCCTCGTATGCTCTACACACGCGACATCGTGGAGAGACAGAGAAAATGCGAGAAAGAGGATTTCAAGAAGGGAGGAGGTAAAGCTGAGGATCTGCGGGGGCTCGCTGGTGTGCCGGGGACTACCTCTTTTATAATCGCGGAAGCGCGCGCGCCGAGACCATTGGAGGCGGGAAAATGATCCCTCCTCGCCGCCGCCGCCGCCGTGGTATAGTGCGCGTTGCAGCCGAAACGTTTCTCTCACGATCGGGCGTGCGAGCATTCCACGATGACGGCGAAGGGGGGGGGGTACCATGTGCATCCGAAGGTCTCGCATCGCGCCTCGGTGAGCGAACGGCGCTGGATGTCTATAGTCGTCGTCCGAGGCGATCGAGGCCGGTCGTTCCGCTCCTGCCGGGCGATGTTCTCGTGCTGCAGGAGCGACGGGCGCCTCGGCGTTGTACGCCGATCGGTCGGCGCGACACGGATGAATCAGTTTACCGCTGCCGCGGCAACGTTTGGGAAAGGCGCGCGCGCCAAGCGCCAACCTTATACACCCGACACCGGATATATCGAACCCGGATATAACGAATTATCGTGTACAACGAACAGCTGTAAAATCCCCCTGAACGTTTTTGTATAAAATGTTTATTTTATATATCTAAATACCTATATATCGAACTTTTGTGTGATCCCCTTCACATTCGACATGTCCGGGTTTGACTGTATATAGAATTATTGATATATCGAACTATTTCGCGATCCCCTTCGAGTTCGATATAGCCGGGTTCGACTGTATACGCAGACGTCGGCGCGCTGATGCCGCACTCGGCTTCGCGTCGCGCCCGATGAGGGGAACAGGGCGCGCAGCCAATTAACCCACACGGTGCGCTAGCTAGCTGCCGTGCGTTTGTTGCGACGTAGTGTTCACAGGTCGATGTGTTCAAAGTAGTCACAACGCACGACCGGCTTCCAGAGGTCACTAAGGCAACCGGTATGGTTTAGGCTGCACCACATAAAGAGTTCGATGCACTCCAGCTGTCTCTCGTCGCGTGAAATGCAGTTTCGGGAATCGGTGTACGCGCCCCGTCCTATGTGTAGCCACGCTGTCGTGCGGGCTCGTCGATGCTGTCCTTGATAGTATAGTAACGCTTTCTCTTGGTAAACCGTTTGGTCATGCAAGGCGCCACATGCGCCCGCGTATACCCACGCGACTGGATCCCACGTGGTGCATCTGCAGGTTTGAGTATTGGCCATTGCGAAACTTTCTTTCTTTCTTTCTTTCTTTCTTTCTTTCTTTCTTTCTTTCTTTCTTTCTTTCTTTCTTTCTTTCTTCAGCGGTTGGTGCGCGATACCACAGCATATTCTTGTCGGGTCAATGCGATTGAAACTCTAAATTATATCGTTAATGTTTCTTCCTCTTTGTACCAAATTTAACTCGCGATCTGTCTGATTATGTGATGCTTGTCATTTGCCTCTTGGTTTTCATAAATTTATACTTTTCGATATCTTTCTTTTAATGGCAATCTACCTATCCTCAACTTTTGTTATAATTCTTTTTACATTCCTTTGTATGTTATTTTGAACATACCGATTCTTGCCCCCCCCCCCCCCCCCCCCCCCCCCCTGTGTGTAGGTATGTGTCGTTGGCTCGCAGGGCTCTATATATCTGCGCCGAAGAAAGCACGTAGCGGTGGCATAATGATGATGATATGTGGTGTTTAATGGCGCAAGGGCCAGGTCTGGCCAAAGAGCGCCAACGTGGCGTGGCATAAGCGAGTTCACTGTGGAACAAAGGAACAGCACTCGCTCGTAATTGTCGCGCATGTTCTGTCACGTCGACAGGACAGACATCCGCCATTCACTTCGTCCACGGCCGTTTTCGATTCGTCTCCACCTCAGAACGGAGGAGACGTCGAAACAAACCGCGATATAGTAGCACGTCGTGAACTGCCAAGATGTGAATGCGCGTAGCGCATTTGTAAGGAGACGCGTGGGAGTTTCGCTGGGAACCACTGCGGATTGGGAAAAGCGAGCATAGAAAAGATAGAGAGAGAAAAAAAAATTGACGCTGTTTGCGGCAGAATGCTCAATCCGTACCCAGCGTGGGCTGATTCGGAGCGCCTCGCACAATGGGACAGGAAACGACTTCCCGTGCATGCCATGAGTTCTGCGCATTCTTATAACTCCGTTGTGCCCGGCGATATAGCTTTCCCCAAAATCGTTTTGGGGATTTTCTATTTACTTTTTTTTTTTTGTGCCGCTCCAAAGGCGCCGTTCGATCGCTTGCAACGTTAAGTATGCTTCTCGTTTTTGTTTTCGTGTTTTTCTTAGTGTGTGTGCGCGCGTGTGTGTCGATATATAGGAAACATTTGCCGTGTACTCTTTTTTTTTTTAATAGTTTCCTGATGAGGGCACCCAGGCCTGTAGGCTCTGTATCAAGAAAACCAAAACTACTACTACTACAAAAATACTTTCGCCGGTGCATGCAAATCCGGAAAAAAAACTCGTACACCAAAGACGGCGAAAGTCCGAAAGGAAGTTCTCACTCGTACCCTTCGGAAGTCCTTGGGGGTGGGCAGTTCGCCACTGCCCGAAATCAATAACCGACGCTTCGCAAACGCTTCGCTATACCAGCGGAACTCCTTCGCTACGGTGTTTTCGAACGCTTCACTATTACATCCGAGCTTAGTTCTATACACCCTCCGCTGTGTCCGGCGCATGTTCCTGTGTCGCGACCTTTCGGCACTCGCTCCAACTCGCTCGCTAGGTCATCTGCTATAACGTGTCAATCAGTGCGTGGCCCGATGTAGCAGCGTAGCAGGCATGTCAGTGTCTCTTGTTCAAAGTCTGCTGCTGTATGTGTGCTGCGCCTAAAATGTAAATCATTGTAAATAAAGCGTGTATGCATTCCACAAACGATTTGTGATCAGGGCAAACTTATAAAAAAGAAAGAAAGAAAGAAAAAGGAAAAAAAAACGGGCTGGTAACATCTCCATCCTTATTTGCTATCTCCGATAGCTTTACCAATCTTAAAGTTCACGGGTTGGTATAGGGTACGCACATATCTCCGCCATGGGCTACCCTGTACTATAGGGAAGTAGAAAATGGGCATGAAAAAGTGGAACAAAATAAAACAAAAGCTATAATTTTGCGGTTTTACGTGCCAAAACCGCGATATGATTATGAGGTACGTCGTAGTGATGGGGAACTCCTCATCAATCTTGACCACCTGTAGTTCTTTAACGCGCACACAATGCATCCATGGTACGTGGCGTTTTTTCATTTCACCTCCATCGGAATACGGCCGAGATCGAATCCGTGACCTCGAGCTCAGCAGCGCAACACCATATCGGAGAGAAAACAAAAGAAGAAAAAAAGAGCAAAGAATGGCATTGCAGCAGTGTTGCGATTTCAACGATATCTTCGCCTGATCTAGCGGCTTATCTGTTGAGCGACAAATTACTCTGTTTAGCGACCAGCGACACTTTTTTTTTTAGTGACATTACAGAACATCTTGGCGACATTTAAGAGATTTTTTTAATTAACGAGGTTGCTCAGTAAACGGCTTCTTAGAACGCGCTTCATCATTCCAAAGCTACAAGTAGGCGGTCGAAATTAGCCGTACGGTTCGGCGCACAACTGTCGTCGCTGTAAAAAAAAAAAAAAAAAAAAAAGCATGAAGAAGCGCGTATCGCAGAATTTCGGTCTCCATTCACGATCTGCGAACACTGAAAAAGTTTGCAGACTGGACCGAGTGATTTTCCTGTGGATAAAGGTTACTCGACATTCTTTTGAACAGTGATGAATTGTCACCTGACAAGCTGAAGGTAAACGCGGAGTTCCAGCTGTCATCATCCGTTGTTTTGTAAATATATTAGTGAAGTAAGAGCCCTCTACACCCTAAGTTCACTGTTTATTCCTCACCTGCGCGGACGCTAGACGAACCGTAAAAGCTTCGGCAAATGCTTTACGCCATGTTAGGCCACTATTATAGTGCCCCGAACCACCTATGCATTGCTTGAAGTTCACTCGATAGTTTTAGCGACATTGGTGCAAAAATTTAGCGAAAATTTAGCGACTGCTTCAGGTCGTCTCAGTGTAGCGAGCCCTTCGGGAAAGAAAGTTGGCAACTCTGGATCGCAGTCGCTCATTTCACTAACCACTTATGCATAATTGCTTGAAATTCACTCAACAGTTTTAACGACATTGGTGCAAAATTTTCCGGAAATTTTGCGACTGCTTGAGGTCGTCTCAATGTTAGCGACACTCTTCGGGAAAGAACGTTGGCAACACTGGATCGCAGTGCCTCTGAGTTCACTGAACGAGAGAGGCGTTGGGCGTGTGAGGTTCTTTCTTTCTATGTCATCATCCGAGCTCGCGGTGTCGGACACGCGTGTGTTCGTGTAAACGACGCCTGACGTCCGGTGCAACAAATCCCACCAGTACGAGAAGGAATGGCGTACGGAACAAGTGCGGCGCCAACAAAGACCAACAGTCGCCCCCGCTTTCCACCCCCTCTCCTACCGTTTCCCGAACCGCCGACGACTGTCCGGGGTGTCGTTTATAGACAGGCGCGCGGTTATCGCGACCTGCCATCGCTTCGTCGCCCGCGCTGGTGACCGGTGGGGGGGCTAACCGCCCGGACACGACTGATGCCTACCTCGACGGTCCTTCCACCCGGAAAGCCCCTCTGTAACGTTCCCGTGCCTGCCTTTTCGGATACGATCGTGACAGCGACTTCTGGAAGATGCTGCCGAGTGCATTTCTTTCTTTTGTTTTCTCTCTTCTTTCTCTCTCTTCTGTATGCAATATACCGCCAAACGTTCGCTGGCTTCTTGCTCACCCATGGCGGCTACCGCCGAGACTATTTCACGATGCAGTGTCGGCCAGCACTGCGAGTTCCGTAAACGCACGTTACTGAACCTTTAGACCGCGAGAAAAACCGGGACAAAGCAGGCGCGGTGTCTGTCTCACGCCCGTTATTGTTTACTTATATTTTTTTGGTCGCTAGAAGTTTTGTAATCAGTTACCGACCTAGTTTAATATAATGGTTTTTCTGTCGTCCCTTTTAAGCCCCTGCCGTCTGCAGGAGTCACCTATAAACTACATTTGCGACAGCGCGGACGTGAAATTTACGGGTCTACCTCGATATTCTTCCTTTACCTTATATACATTTTGTGAAGTTTCGGAATTCGCAGGAATCTCATTACAGGTGCCGCCCACGCTATGGAGAGCGCGTACTGCGTGGTGCTACCCTTTTCTATTACCCGCATCTTCTGTGTGAGACGTGCACTTGATTGATCGAAACGGTTTCTTATAGCTAACAGGCTGGAAAAACCGAAATCGTTGACTTACTCCCGGAGACTGTCTTCCTTGCATTTTGTTGACTTTCTAACGTTGAGACGCTGGTCCCAAAAGACCTCCGGTTTTGCCCTCAGTGTAACAGCCCGCTAAACTTAGCCGATAATCGAGTTACCATCATCATCGTCATCAACGTATTTTTATGTCTACTGTAGGACGAAGACTTTGTCCCAGCGATCTCCAATTACCCCTCTAGCTGATTCCAACTTGCGCCTGCGAATTTCCTAATTTCATCACCCCACCTAATTTTCTGCCGTCCTCGACCGCACTTCCCTTCCCTTGGTATCCATTCTGTAACCCTAATGGTCCATCGGTTATCTGCCCTACGCATTACATGGCCTGCCCGTCTCGATTTTTCCCCCTTAATGTGAACTATATAAATCGGTTATCCCCGTTTTCTATCTGATCCACACCGATCTCTTCCTGTCTCTTAACGTTACGCCTAACATTTTTTCGTTCCATCGCTCTTTGTGTGATCCCCAACTCGTTCTCGAGCTTCTTTGTTAACCTCCAAGTTTCTGCCCCATGTGTTAGCACCGGTAGAATACAATGATTGTAGACTTCTTTTTTTCCAGCGACAGTAGTAAGCTCCCAGTCATAATGTGGTAATGCCTGTCGTATGCACTCCAACCCATTTTTATTATTCTGTAAATTTCATTCTCATTATCAGGGTCGCCTGAAAGTAGTTGACCTATATAAACGTATACTCCTGCGCAGATTCTAGAGGCTGACCGGCGATAATGAATTCTTGTTCCCTTGCCAGGCTATTGAACAATGCCTTTGTCTTCTGCATGTTAATCTTCATCCATACTCTCACACCTTTTCGGTTAACGTCCTCAGTCATTCGTTGCGATTCATCTTCAGTGTTGCTGAACCGAACCATGTCATCTGCAAACAGAAGGTTGTTGAGATTTATTCGCCGTTGAACATCGCTCCTGTGCCTTTCCGGTCTAATAGCCTGAATACTTCTTCTAAGCATGCAGTGAGTAACATCAAGTTACCATACCCTGCAATTATATAGGACCATCCATCTGGCGCCAGTTTTCCTACGTTGTTAAAACGTCGCTTTATAAATGAACTTTATTCATAAATACACACGAAAAATTGCACAACAAAGCTGCTTGCTACAATGTGTGCACATTGTACTGTGATATTCTTAAAATTTTATTTGTTGCTCTCACTTATTGTAGTATACGTACTACCTATGGCAGTTTCCAGGGTGAGACGACCCGCCTTTTAAATTTCCTAAGCTCCTTTTTCGCACTGATCCATACGTTATACAGTTTACTGCCTGCACAGTGCGCATGTGTATAATAAGGAATTGTTTTTCTGATTATTCTTCTACAAGAGCTCGACGCGCGACGCGTGCTTCTTATATCTGAAAACATCAAGAGCGTGTGCTTATATTCAACTACGGGATAAAATACTTTTTTTTTGTTTCCTCGGCAAACTTAGGTGCGAAAACCCCGCGACCGGTAGTTTTCCGGGGTCACCAACTCACTGATACCAGAGCGCGGACGAAAGACCGGGTCTGTATGTTCGTGGCGTGGCTGAATTACGACATCGCCCCCGAGCGTGGTACACAATCAGCCTGTTAAGCGAAACGTATAAGCAACGATGTTATTACAAGGCGCGCCGCCATCTTTCTCCTTCCCCGCCGATGTAATTTATTATCCGTCCCCCTTACGGACGGCGTATCTTCTTCCACCGTGGCAGCCAAAAAACCAATGGCGGCGGCAGGAAAGGGGGGGGGGGGGGGGGGGGGGGGTTAGACCGCAACGTATACATATATAGTTTCCTACAACGATCAATAGAGGGAGACTTCGGGGCTGCGATCTTTCATCTGCTATTTATTTATGATTGTTAACACACATGCATTTGTATGCTTACACACATGCTTACGGCTTGAGACGTTATTCTTGCGAAGCCTTGCTTATTAGGCTTTATATTTCTAAATCTTCCCAGCAGTTCGATTTCTCAAGTGCACGAAGACATGCAATATAAGCACCTGCATGCACACGTGCGTATACTCGATGCGAATCGGTGCAACTACAACCGAAATATCCCGTTGAAAAATGATGAGCTAGCGTAGTCACGAAGCCGTTCGAATCCATATATGGACGAAGTCTAGGCAAATCCACGTGCCGTACCACTCGTACGGTCCCGCAGAATAATAGACCATATAACTGTCGTCCTCGTGCAGGCTGCACCGTGCTTGCTACCGCACTGCCAGACACTACCGTATACGGACGTTTACGCCAGAGCTTCATCCAGTAATTTTACAGCTTCGCTGTATATTTGCCTAGGCTGAAACACTCGTGGTCCGACCACAGAAACCCTCCGGCGGAAATAAGCCTACCGAAAAACCTGCCGAAAACTCGCGTCTCGTTCACTCAGTATGTACCGAAATTGGCACGGAAGGGCGGTACGAATGTATGAATAACGTGACTGATAGGTCATGGCATCAATAGCATCACGTGCCCGTCAGGTCACGTCATCACGGCCCGTCATGATTAACGATAATTAGGTCACGTGTGGCACGCAGCCGCATCGGATATGCGGGTATGAGCCAGGGACAAGAAAGAAGGATGGAAGGAAGAAAGAAAGAAAGAAAGGAAGAAAGAAAGAAAGAAAGAAAGAAAGAAAGAAAGAAAGAAAGAAAGAAAGAAAGAAAAGAAATCACGTGTGGCTCATACCGGGGCCACACATTTCAGCTTCACTGGTTTACCATCTGTATACGGGGTTACGGGGTGCATGGGCGGTGAACTTCTGTTGTAGGAAACTCTGTGGTCAGCAAGGGACAGTCGGGCACCCTATACAGTAACAAGGCAGGCGCAACTATATATATATATATATATATATATATATATATATATATATATATATATATATATAAATGTAACGCTCGCGGCGGCTTGCCGCCGCGAGCGTTACATTTGTCACCGATTATTCCGCTGCTCTTGCTGGCTCTGCAGTTATGTTGTGCGACCCGGCGTCTTGATCTTTGCGGTCACAGCGCACGGTCGCCACCCTTGCGCGGACGGAGTCGACATCTTTCTTATCCGCCTGCGTGGGGTGTCTCCTGGAAACACACATCGCAGAACGCTATACCGATAAGGAAGACAGAAAGAAATGAAGCCATGGCTTTCTTTCTTACTAAAGGAACCTCCTTTTCTTTTTGTTTCAATTACCCACTGATCAACGAAGAGGCACCGGCGAGGCTTTTATCATACTTTTATGTCCACCGTACAACTAAGGCCTCTTAGTCGACTCTCGGTTAAGACACGGTTAAATGCGTGAACCAGCTAATTAACCTCTTAATTTATTACTTTATTGCACATATTTCAATCTACGAATTGTAGCTGGCGAGTTTGATAGACATTAAAGGCATGGAACGAATTCGGAGGATATGGCACTGGTTTCGAGATATGCGCCGTCAAGATTGTGGTGAAAATGCACTGTTGTTTCACTTACTTTCTTTTAAAGAAAACGCTGTTTTATGCATTGGAGCACAAAAGTAACTGGAACGCCAACGCATTTCGTCGGACAATTTGAAAATTAATATCTCCAAACTGACGGAGTCCTGAGAATTCGTTCCAAGTGGATATGCCTTGCGAACGACGTGTCACCGGCTGCAATTCGTAGATTGAAATGTGTGTGGTAATGTAATTAATCAGAAATGTCATTAGAGTAATTACGTTAATTATTCAATTATTCATTTTGATTTCTCGTAGAAGTCATGGCCGCCTCATCGAGTAATTTATATCAAAGGTTAGAATTGTGTTAACTGCCACAGGCAATTTTTTAAAGTTTGGTTTGGCTTAAAAAAAACACCCTGTGGATGAAAAAGATTAAGCGGTATACTAGAAAAGGACAGTCAGTGCATGCGTATGCAGACACGGGCCTATCTTACCGCTTCTGACAGAACGAGTGACTGCCCCAAGTAGTATACTGCAAACGCGACAGATTTTTTTTATGAAAGCTGGCTATATAGAACACGTTTGTTTCAGTGTTATCGATTTCACGCATTCGCACCGCATTAATTTCTATTTCACCTCTTTCGGCTGTCATAACTTCCTCGCTCGACACGAGCCATCTGCGTTCGATCGATGAATCGCTTAGTACCTTTTCTTCCGCCGTACGAGATTGCATATCGAGCGGTCGTGATCAAGTGATACCCTCCGGGGTACGTATATTGAAAATCTAAAAGGCACAGCGCCTTAGCAACCGCGGTTGGACGCGATTGGCTGAAAAGCCACCGGCGACGCTCGACGCCCATAGCAACCGCCGTGAGCGTACGCCGCGCCACCTAACGCCTTTTACGCTAACCTAACCTAACCCAACCTAACCTATCGTGGGCGCAACACAGAATTAGTGATCGAAAGGGTTATTTTATACGCTTGAATAACTTCACCCACAAGAAAAGGGGCTTCTTGCAAGCGGTCCCGGCACAGGCACCATGCGCGGTACGGTGCGATCTCGACTCGGGACGCGGACGTTGAACGTTCCTCGTGCTGCCATCTTAATGCTACGCAGGTCAGGGTCGTCTTACGGCACGACCGTGAATATACGAAAGACAAAGGCACATTTGCTTCATTCTGGGGACTTCCAAGTCAGAAGCCTACGTCTTCACGCTTTCCGAAGCGTGCACCAGGCGTTTCTCACGGGGCACTTTCAATTTCGCGGCAGACACCATTTATACGTCAGGGCAAATTGCACGTGCGCGCGCCCCGTTGGGTGCCGCGTGGGACAAGAGAATCCTCTTCTTTTGTTAGCCGCGGCGTCGACTGCACAGTGCAGGTTAGTGCCTGGCAGCCGCGGTGATGAGAAAAATGCTTAATTGACCCGTAATTCAGTTTGTTTCCTCGATCCACTGTCTCGCTCACCCGCCCATGCACACACAATCGCACGCGCGCTGTTTCGTCTTATACGTATTCCGGATTATGCGGCCAGACTGTGGTGCCTTGACATACTGTCGGTGATAGCGCTCACAGAGAGTCTGAGTCACTCATACAGTAGTTCCTTCTTTTCTCTAATCTTTCGTGCAGCTTTCCCCCCCCCCCCCCCCATTTTTTTTCCTGCACAGGGTAGCCAACCGGAGATATCGTCTCGCTAATTGACCTCTCTGTCTCTTCTTCTATCTCTTTCTGCAGCCTTCCCACAGACATGTAATAACAAGTTGTTCAGTTCGCAGCTCTATTGACACTGTGCTCCTATTATATAGCTGATCCGCGCTTCCCCGATACTCGCGTCTCCTCGAAGCTATAGGTATACCTTTTCGGAGCCGGCCGGCACAAACGTGTTGTATCAGAGACGAGGGCGCAACGGACAAAGCTACAGAAACTTCCCTATTTGTATTTATATTTTCTGTATATCCACTTCCTCTAGTTTTCGCCCATTGACGATGGTTTCCGTACGTCACACACACACATCCCGCAGCGCTTGGGGCTGCTCGCCGCTTCCGCCCCGGATAATACGACGACGATGGTGGCAACACTACTACTACTACTGCTACTATACTACTGCCACTGCTGCCCAACTCGTTATCGCCTCCGGCCAGTCATTGCTCGCTGGGCCCAGGGTCCGTCTCTCTCAGGCGGCGACGGGATCCAGAATCCCCCCCAACTCGGTCTTCCACCCGTGTGCCAGACTGCTTCGTCGTAGTCGGTCTTCTCCCCGAGGCTCTGCTGCTGCAGCTTCTTTCTGTGCCGAGGAGACCATGTTCGGCGCTTCACCGGCCGTAACGCGATAAGCGCTCGCTCGTGCTCGCCCGCCAACGGCAGCGTGTGTGGCGCGCGAGAGCAGAGAAAGCGTGAGCGCTGTGTGTGTGTGTGTGTGCGCGCGCGCAGCTCCCAAATCCAGCTCCTTTGTGTTGCCGGCGGCGTCGGCAGCAACCCGTCGTCGTCGGCTCCTACTACTACAACTGCGCCACGGCTTCCGAGCATCTCTGCGGCTTCTCCCCCCCCCCCCCCCCCCCTTCGCTCTCGGCGGCGCCGTTTTTTCGCGCGTTTTGCTCGGAGGCGTTAGCGAAAGAAAGGATTCCCACTGTTTCCGGCTTCCAACCTCGGCTGCGCGGCGCCTTCAAAGGAACTGTTGGGGCGACTTCGGGAGCGTTGGCCCCCGCCGCGCCGTCGGAGTTTGCTATACAGAAATTGTTATATAGATGGAACTCTAGACCTGCGATCGCTTGGCTTAGAATGACGGGTAGCTGTAGTACATGGATTTTGGCTAATATTCGTGCTCTGCGGGTTCCTGTGTTTCTTGTGGCTTTATTTGTTACTCTTTTCATCGTCAGCAGCAGCAGCCTATTTCTTATGTCCACTGCAGGACGAAGCTAGGCCTCTCCCTCAGATCTCCAGTTACACCTGTCTTGCGCTAGCTGATTCAAATTTCTACCTGAAAATTTCCTAACTTCATCACCCCACCTAGTTTTCTGCCGTCATCGACTGCGCTTCCCTTCTCTTGGCCCCCATTCTGCAACTGTAATGGTCTACCGGTCATCTACACTACGCATTATACTCTGGCACTCCTTTAACGTTCTAAATTTTCAAGTAATCACGTTTTCTTTTTTTTTTCTACTTCGTCGTCTAAACGCACGAAAGCAATAACCATCTATACGCGCATTCATAATGATTGCGAATTGTTGACTAGAACGAACCGCCGTAATGTATGCACTAGGTATATATCGCATACTGTACAATGCCTTGAGCTACGATGCGTACTTGGTCCAAGCCCACGCCAGCATTGAGCCAGAATTGGCCCTATGTCGGCGGGAACTGCCAGGAATATTAGTCCTACGTCTGAATTCCGGAAGAGCGCCACTGCGGAACAGCATTGGACCGATGCTGGCTATCCTGCATGGACAGCCGGGACGTTTGCAGTGCCAATGAACGATTTCGACTGACTACATATATACTTTCCAGTTACTATATGCTGTCGCGTGCATCCCTAGTATTGGCATGCAGCCAATACTACGGATACAGTGGGAATCCATTATTCCTTGCCCTTGGCGGTGCCAATATATCTTTCCAGCTTTTTCATTGGCTGTGCCATTTAATAGGACCCAGCGTCCTTATGCATACATTAAGAATGCACGTTGCCTTGACCCGTGCCTCTAGCAAACAAGCAGATATATTCAGTAAGAAAAAGAAAATGTTGTGAGTGAAAAGTTTATTCCACATACATATGTGACCACGCGCGCGCGTGGTCTCATTGATACTAGCGCCGCCTGTGCGTCCCACGCAACGATCGAGAGAGACTCACGTCTCAAGGAGGCGCTTTAATGAGTTTTGTACGATGCGTGCTGCGGTGTGCTTTGCCTACGTTGGGTGTCATTGACGTGCACTTGTGCCTGTCACTTCATGTTCTCGCCATTCCAATCATGGCTTGCCCAGCACTCTGCACATCACTTGCCAGACGTGCCTGGCAGCATGTCTTGCATGCTGCCAGGCAAACCTCCCCAGTGTTCATCAATGAACCACTCGCGCTATCTATCTATCTATCTATCTATCTATCTATCTATCACGCCGCTGCTGCAAATGTGTTTCGTCACGTGGTCGTGCTCACATTTTAGTTACACGCGCCGTGACCACTTACACGTGTCTGTGGTCAATATCGGCTGCCAGCGAGGGAGACGAGAAAAAAAAGAAAGAAAAAGAAAGAAAGAGAAACGTGTCCATATAACGTTGCGGCTCGTGGCGCGGTGCCGGTTATGACAAACGGTCGGCTCCCGTTTTTTTCCCATCCGTTACCGCGTCGCCGTCACGCGCCGCTGTCCTCGCTCCACAGACCCCGGGAGTCGTAATGTTACGCAACCCGCGGCGCGACACGTAATTGTATATACTACTAGGTGCGCGCTCCGCAACGGATCATTAATCGTGGGGCGTGCCTTTGCGCGTCGTCCGTGACCGTGAGCCCACGCGCGTCCGCCGCTGGCTGTGTTGCGGAGTTCTTTTCGTTGTTCACATCCCTCCCTGTTTGTGTTCCCCGCGCGAACGGTTTCACTTACTGCTGCGCCATATCCCCTCGGCAATCACGAAACTGCGACGGAATCCGGCCCGGCCACGTGCCGCCTGCGCCGCCGGCACGAAATGGATGCTCGCGTTCAGATATATATGTGTATATATATATATAGCTTGTAGTCGGACGTTCTATTGAATGTCGCTGGCGAGATTGCAAAGACGCAGCTTAGTCGGTCACCGCCCTTCTCCGCACTTTCTCATTGAATTCCTCTGGTTAATACGACAGAGACAGACAGACAAAAAAAAAAGGGGGGGGGGGGAGGAAAGGCGGGAAGGTCAGTCAAACGCGGCTTTAGTTCACTTAAACGCGAAACATATATGAACTCGTGCCTGTTGTTAGAATGTGTTCCCGTGTGTTTCTTTAAACTGGTATACGTTTTCATGGGAAGACACGCTGTATCTCGACGTTGTATTTGTTTTCTCCGTTATGAATAACTTGTGTGCATATTTGATAGTGGACCGTGGCTGCAAGCTTTTAAGCTGTTGGTCCAAGCTGCGTTTTTTGTACATTTACCTTGTGTCGTTTGCGTTTGTTGTCTCCCGGATATACGGATGCGTCTACTGCCTGGGTTACCACGACGTGAACAGACCATGCTGTACCGTTTGTGGCTAGGCGTTCCATTTGCGAACTCGTATGCCTTCCTTATTGCCATGCATGGAATGCCCATCAGATCCACGTGCGACATGTGCAGCAGCGATGAGACGCTTGCACACATTATCTGCGTCTGTGCAGAGTGACAAGTGATGTGCAGGGTGCTGGAACAATTGGACAATCGTCCACTATCAGAACTAAAAGCTTTAGGTCAGTGTTCCCAAAGTACATCCGCGCTGAAGGCCTTACTCGCGTTACTAAGGTTCCTGCGGTCTACGAACCTTTACGATAGACTTTAAGAACTCCGCCCCCTACCGCTCTGTAGCGTACGCAGTTTATTTTTCTCCCCCCTTCAACTCTCTCTTTTTATCCTTCTACTCCTTCCCCCCTGTGCAGGGTAGCCAACCGGAACTACCTCTGGTTGACTTCTCTGCCTTTATATGCATCCTTTCTCTCTCTATTCATGGTTTCCTAAATTAAGTTACAAGAGAGAGTGGCCGGCACACGTCCCCAAACCAAGAAAACAAACGGCTGTAAGCAGAGAGCTTTGTTTCGATTTCCACCTCGCCTAAGCCTCCCCTCCGACCGCGCGCCCCCACCTTCGCTCCTGCATTTCGAATTAACGGCGTGTTAATTCCTCCGCACGCCCGAAATCCCTCACTCTCTTTTTCTTTTTCTCCTGCCGATTCCAGGCGGCTTTCCGAGCCTCCGTATCCGGCTTTCTAATGTTATTCTTGCTTGCTCTAACAGCGTTCTTCGTACACATCGGGGAACGGCGTGTTGCTCGTCTCTCGACCTACACGCAACCTCGCAACGTGCGCCGCTATAGCGGCCGAGGAAGCTTTAAATGGGCGTGAGCGGCACACAGTGAAGCGTAGGCAAGAAGACGGCAGTGCGAGTGTGCTGTCCTGACTTCACCTCTCAGCGTTTCTTGTATTTTTTCGTTAATCCTTCTTTCTTTTCTTTCGTGCTTGTGCTGCCGCGTGCCTCCATGCCCATCCTGCCCACGCATAGAGACACATCTCCCTGGTTCGAAGGCGGGCGGCGAAAAAATTTCGCAACCACGCTGGCCAGCGTCCGGTGCGCACAGGTCGGCCGCTGATGAAAGCGCAAGCGCGTGCAGGAGTGAGGGGAAGAACTGTTGCGAACCGCGCCCCTTTCTTTAGAGACTAGAGCGGCGAGAAGTAAGAAAGAAGAAAAAAAAAGAATATGTGGCATATATGCGTTGATGTTTTCAGTTAAACACTGTATAAACCTTAAACGGAGTTCCACGTCGAGGAAAAAAATGGAACCAATGTTCGCCTTCATGTCTGGCCATGGACAGAGTACATTTGTACAGAAGAAACAATGAAGTGTCGTTTGAGTAAAATAGCTTAATTGGTATAAGACGTCAAGTCCACCTGCAGCCTTCATGGCGCAGAAAGTTTGTCACGTGGGAGCAGTACATCGCGATCGACGTTCCGACGCCAGCTCCGGCTTGCTCGTCCGTCTACTATGCCAGCGGACCGTGCGCGATTATAATATAATTATGGGGTTTTACGTTTCAAAACCACGATCTGATTACGAGGCTCGCCGTAGTGGTGGGGGGGGGGGGGGGGGGAGGGAGGGAGGGGGGACTCCGGAATAATTTCTTCTGCCTGGTGTTCTTTAGCGTGCACCTAAATCTAAGTACACGGGTGTTGTTCGCATTTCGCCCCCATCGAAATGCGGCCGCCGTGGCCGGGATTCGATCCCGCGACCTCGTGCTTAGCAGCCCAACACCATAGCCGCTAAAGGCTGATTCACACTACGCCGACACGACAACAATTTTGGTCTGCCGATCGATGACGAGAGCAGTTTACAGGACGGAAAACGCTATGGCCAACGGTTTAAAGGAAGGAAAACGCTGTCGCCAACAGTCGGCAGACCAAAATCGTGCCGTGTCGGCCTATGGTGTGAATCAACCTTAAGGCAACTACGGCGGGTCGTGCGCATATTCACCGGCCAGCGTATAATGTAAACCAGCACCAGACGCTTTTCTGGTTAACGTCCCTGCCTATCACCTTTTCTCCTCCTGCTTCTGATAAGCCTCGCTCCCAAGATAAGCGAGCTAGGCGCGGCTGCACCTTCGCTGCAAGAGGACGTGGAAGCCAAAAGTGGACGCACACAGTGCGCGCTCCGCTTAATCCAATCGGCTCTGTATAGCGGTAGCCAGGGTATCTATAAACGGTTGCACCTTTTGGGCTGTATTTCTGCCACACAACCGTAATCGTCATCTGTCTTGCTTGCGTTTCCTATCTTGAAAACTCTGCACTTGCTACTTTCCTGTCGAGAACGCTGTGTCACGCTGATAACGCTCTTGTCGTTCGTGACCGAGAAGTGCCGGGCGCACAGCGTTAAAGAGAGGAAAGCCACGCAAGACAGATGATGAGTGTTCTGAGGCAAAAATACGCCCTAAAGGGTGAAACTGTTTTTACAGTGCACGAGCGTTCTCACCTTTCGCTGTTGGCATGAGCGTTCTGCGCGCGCCCACTGGTGTTCCCGCTGAGCCGCTCAATGCAAATTGTTAGGATAGACCGGTCTGGGCGAAGCGGACTGTAACGGCTCAGCTAAAACTCTCTAGTGGCAGCTATATCCGGTGAGTTGCCCTTCATTGCCGCGAGTGTGTACTTGTTCACAATTTCCTTACGGCGCGTAGTGTTCTGAACAGGAGCGAACGAACGTGACTCGCGCATTGGCGCGGGCGCGCTACCGACGTGTTCCGGGTCTTCGGTGCCTTCCACCTTATTATTTTTTTTAGAAATATTCTGCTTTCGTATAAGGAGAGAAATATTTTTTGCCCATTTCGCTTCCATCGAAATGCGGCCGCCGCGGCCGGGATTCGATCCCGCGACCTCGCGCTTAGCAGCGCAACACCGTAACCACTAAGCCACCGCGGTGGGTTGAACTGCGACCTTTAGTTTCAGGTTAAATACCAAAATGCGTCGAAGAAGTTCGTCTTCATTTTTCTCAGAGCCCCCCGGTCCGCATACTTTTGATCACGGGTGCGCGTACAACAGGCGCCCGGGTTTGCTCGTTCAACTTTCAAAAAGCGCCCCGAACACTTTCTCCTCTCCTTTCTGCATTCGGATGCTGCGGCCGTTGAGGAGAGGAGGACGCCGTGAATAGCAAGCGGTGTTTTACTCCGCACTGCGGGGGCGCCCGGCGTCCGGTCCGAAAAGAAAGAAGACGGGGAAGCCCGCCTGCGAGGATCGCGCGCCTTGCGGGCATGCCGCCCGTCCGGCTTCTGAGAGCGGGTCCGTGTGCGGAGGTGGGGCACGCTTTTTTACCTGCCCGGTGGCACGTTCTGTTTGGACGCTGGCGGTCGTGGGGCGCCGGTAGACCACCGAACTGCCCCTCTCCTTCTACCGCCCACCCCCCCCCCCCGCTATGCCATTCTCACCTATATTTTTCTTTCTTTGTTGCCTCCTCTCCCTCTGCCCGCGGCAGTTTGCCTCCCGGCCGACGAAGGCCGTTCAAGGGTAGCCGAGCTCTTCTATGCTGTTCGGCCGGTGTCATCCGCGGGCAGCAGTCGTGCCCTTGCTAGTAGCAGTATAGTAGTACGTCGCGCGCACGCGCGCGTATCCGTTGTTCCGTAGGGTTGCGCTGTTCGGGAACGGACGATGCGTCGACACTTGGGATAATTACGGGATCCGTTCGAAGTGGATCGGCGCGCGAGAGAGATCCCTTTGGAGTATGCTCTGCTGTGAAGCCCCCGCGTGTGAGTTTGGCTCCACTTGGCCCTGTGTTCATTCCTGAATTCTCCCAACTGTGAGAGCGAGGCCCGAGCGAAGATTTGCGGTAAGGGATTCGAGGCATCCTTAAGGAAGTGGTTGCAGTGAAAGTTTTCATTGGTTGGAGTGAAAGTTTTGACACGTTTCGATTGCGTGACATATCCGGGAAAAAAATCAACAGTTGTCGAGCAGGAAATGTCTGAGGCTGGAGCTGACGTTTCGTCGAGAGGACTTGTACATACGTGCCCTAGCGAAGACGTGTCCCTTTCTTGTTCGCTTGTCAGAACGCTGACAACCGAACACCGTAGGTCTTAGAATTATACGTTGGACCGGTGTTTTTTTTTTTTTTATCCTTCTTTCGTTGAACAGCTTGGCTAACGTTAGCTGGGACACATGGTACATGTCCCGTCATTCGTCATTGATCTGTTTGTCCGCTTTGGTCACTTCAATTTATAGATTAGGAGACGCGAACGGCACATTCCGCTCGCGTATATGAGCAAGCCGCTTGAACCCCGGTGAGACCCAAGCATGCAGAGCTTGAGCGCTTGCGTATACGCAGTCTGAATACGACCTCTATAATCTTCCCGCAACTCGAGCAACCGACTGCAACTAAAACCTTGCCTATACGGCCTCAGGTGCTGTGTTCAAGTAAGCGAAACGAAACGCATATACGCAACAGACAAGCAGGTACAGTGGACGATTTCTGGAGTAACCGCTGAACCTTTTTCAGTTCAGGACAAAGTTCATTTGTCTGTCCAGCGACCGTCGTGTGTACTTGTCTGTAATGAGCTTTGTCTTGCTAATTTTCGTTCTAATTGTTATTTTATTGCTTGTTATTGTGTAGTTTATATTGCGCAAGCATTTCTTTAGCACTTGGTAATTCTGTATGGTTATTGTTGGCATTTATTACTCTGTTTGGACACTATTTCTAGTGATTGACCGCGCTGATTAGTTATTTACGATATCCATCCTAATATGCATGTATGAATTTTTTTCCAGTGATGTTTGTTCAATGATTCATTGCTTGACCCGCCGCGGTGACTCAAAGGCTGTGGCGTTCTGCCGCCGAGTATCTGAACCAACAATTGTTTTTTACAAGAGCTGCCATTCTCCATCGAAAGGCTCCGGTGTAGACTGATTGATCGGCCATGTACCAACTCCCCCAGCACTTGCGCCTGAATTTGTTGCAAGTGCTCCGTCATTTTCTCTAGCAGGCGCTCCGGTGTATAGATTGACTGATCACGTACCTTTAAGGCCTTAATTT
The DNA here is from genome assembly GCF_013339745.2 of Dermacentor silvarum. Lineage (NCBI taxonomy): Eukaryota > Metazoa > Arthropoda > Arachnida > Ixodida > Ixodidae > Dermacentor > Dermacentor silvarum. The sequence continues at coordinate 62,764,986 of NC_051164.1, forward strand.
GTTATCTGTGCCCTCTCTAGTAGGGTACTTTCTAGCAGGGCTCCGGTTAGTTGATGATTAATTGATTGACCGATAATATACCAACTCGCCCAGCACTTTCGCCTTAATTTGTTACGAGTGCTTCGTCGTTTTCTCTAGCAGGACTCTGGTGTATATATTGATTGATTGATCATGTATACCATTTAGACTTCATCCATTGCCAGTGCCCCGTCATTCTCTCAAGCAGGGGAGGTATTCGGTAAGAGTCCACCTAGTGGATACGTCCATTTCGTCTGCTGCTGAAGTGCTCATCGGCTGTGGCGCGTGCTAATGCGCACCCCAGCCCAGCCAATCAGAACTTCAACAGCAGACGAAATGGACATGTCCACTAGGTGGACTCTTATAGAATACCTCCCCTGCTTGAGAAAATGACGGGGCACTGGCAATGGATTAAGTCTCAATTGTATACATGATCAATCAATCAATACACCGGAGTCCCCCTAGTGGGCACGTCCATTTCGTCTGCTGCTGAAGTGCTCATCGGCTGTGGCGCGTGCTAGTGTGCACCCCAGCCCAGCCAACCAGAACTTCAACAGCAGACGAAAAGATGTGTCCACTAGGTGGACTCTTGCCGAATACCTCCACAGGTGTCCGGTTAGTCTAAATTGATTAACTGATCACGTGTACCAACAAGTGCCGTATCTCTCTCTCTCTCTCCCGCAGGGTGACGACGGCGGCGCCTCGAGATTCGCCCCTCGGATGGCGCGCGTGGGCCCGAGGGTAGCAGCACGGCCGCCGAGCGGAGGGTGCCGGCGCCGCCCCGCCGGGCCGCGGGTCGCCGCCGCCGCGACTGCTGCGGCCTGAGCGGCGGCCGAGCGTCGTCCGCCAGCCGCACCACCATGGCCGCGGCCCAGTCCTCGTCGGCCGGCCCGGGCCCCGGCGGCACGGGACTCGCCGGGGCCACGCTGCTGCGAGCCGGCATCTACGTGAGACACGTGCGACACAGGCGGTTCCTCGCCAGGACCTGCCAGGTGAGCGCGCCGTCTATATAAAGTATAGCTGTTTCGTACGCATGTAGTATGGCGTGCAATAACGCTGTGGAAGCTATGCGCAACAAGTTATTGCCATCGATATTTATCGCTCCGCGCACTTCGTGGTCAAGTTTTTATCCCTGGAGGAATGATCATTTGACGGACGCGCTAAAGTGAGTCTAGGTATAATACCGTCAAAACGTTTTAAGGCGAAAGCCTTAGGTGTGTATGTTGGCGGTACCCTTGGCGGCGACCTTGCCGTGACCTTGGCGAAACTGTGCCTTGACGAAATATGACCGACGCCTCAAAGAGTAAAAACACGTCTAAAATGATCGGATTGACGTCACATTTCTTAGTGAGGTTCCTGTAAGCAAAGTAAATGAGTGGCTTTGAAAAGAAAATTCGGTAAATTTTGGTCTGGGCGAGGAATGGAACCCGGGCCTCCGCGGTGCCAGACGATGTACGCTTGCTTCCCTGGAGCCGCGACTACTCCACGGTTGTGGCTTGCTAAAGGTGTACCAAGTGCGTGCCTGATTGCACATGTCACGTGGTCACAGAGACGCGCTCGTGCCACTGCTCGCGCGTTCGTCGTCGTCTTCTTCCACGGCTGGCAGGCTTTCGCCTTCACGTTTTACAAAAGTGTAACACTTGCTTACGTTTAGAGCGAAGCTGTATATGGCTAGGCGAAACCAAAATCCGTCCGTCCGATGTGCGCAGAAACTATCATCATCAGCAATGGCTCGAGCGTCGTCGTCATCTTCCACAGCTGGCTCGTTGGCGCTCCTCGGCACAACCGAGCGAACACGTACACTTGTACCACTGCTCCCGCGTTCATCGTCTTCCACAGCTGACTCCGTTGTTGCTCATCATTCCAGCGTAGAATTTCACTTCTCTTCTGTCGTCGTAATCGGGAGGCCGCGTTTACGAGGCTATGAGCCATTGCTTAAGGGCGGTATGAGCCATTCATTGCCTTACTTGACGGACATCTCTAATTTTGAAGCAATTTAATTTTGAAGAATCGCAAGCGTCAATGGCGACAACGGCGGACTGCGGGCATACCGTCAGTGACGTCGTTCTCTCCGTCGAAGCTGAAGGTACGTGTAACCTCATTAAGAAACACAAAGACGTAAACAATAATTGAGAAACACTTTAATGAACCGTCGGGATTAACCCAGTGATAAACAGCAGGGCCCCATGTTTCAGCTTCGCTGGTTAACCATCTGTACGGAGTGCTTGGGCGGTGTTTTTTTTTTTTCTGCTTCTTCTTCTTTAAGTTACATTCGGCAGCCCTTCCTGTCAAAACCTAGTTGAAAAAAAAAAAAAAAGGCTGTGCTGTTTTGTGCCGTAGTCGACAAAATGCCGTTTGTCCACATGCTGAAACGATTTATCACTGTTTTGTAGTCTGTAGGGAAGACATATTTTATGAAATACTTGAAGATTTGCCTCAATACCCGTTCGGAAACTCGCTCATGTCTCGTGTTAATTAGCACGTGGTCGACCACGCATTTGACGAGACCATCGCGTCCGTCATTCGAGGACAGCCGACAAGGTCACCTGCAGGCATGTCACAAGAGCATTTCAATAGGAGAGCCTCCAATTATTGTTGTCATATTTCCTGTATTTGTATTTTTAATCTTTTTTTACCCGTGCGCCAGCACTCAGATCTTAGGGTTGTTCCTGGGCACGTTAAACAATTTATTTGTAATTATTATTCTTGTTGTTATTGTTGTTGTTACTTTGGCAGCATAAGTCTTGGGAAATCTCCCACGAACTGGCTGCCGCATTGCGATTTATGTGACGCCCCGACTCCGCCTACGCCTCTGAGTCGCACTGTGCTGGCGCGCGCCGCCATGTGCCTACACGGAGCTCTAGCTCAAGCCAAGCACGCACGCAATGTCTCGTCGGAATTTCAGCTAACCGGGGCTGGAATCCGCCATCGCGGCGCTCTATATATCACGGCCGCCGCTGCAACGAACTTAACGAAAAATAAACCTCGGCGAAGAAATTGAAAGAACTCACCCGAAAGGTCACCTCCAGATTAAGAGAGAGAGAGAGACGACAAGAAATTGGGTGAAATGAAACAAGCGTTAGCTTGACAAACAAAACAAAAAAAAGAAGGAAAAGGGGGGAGGGGGATATGCGATATGATCATCCTGCCTCCCTTCTATGCGTCCCGGCTCGTTTACCCTGCCTGATTGAATGCGGCGAGGCGCGTGTGTTGAGCGCGCAGGCATAGCTTGCAAAATGGCTAAATGTCAAAACGACAGCAGCGAACACGAGGAAGCACTAATTGCACGTACACCCGCGCTTCCTTCACCCGTTCCTTCCTTAATCCTGGTCCCCGGCCGTGACCTTTCTCGGGGTTAATTTTCATCCGCGCTCGACTCGTTTTCCCCTTAACATTTCTTTTTCTCCTCGCGGACTACAGGTTTGGTTGCGCTGTTACTCGTATTCTTGCACACTGCGTTAAAGCTCAACAGTAGTTACGGCACTTGTACTATCTTTATCGAAGAGTGGGGAGGCGCCGCCATCTTGAAGCGGCCATTTTGCCACTCGGTCGATTGCGTACGCGCACGCGTGCGCACGGTTGTGCAGGTGCGCCCGGTGTTTCGTAACCGCCTTAATCTGATGCCAAACGGGTTCCTCAAGTACGGCATCCCGATCGACGCTTCACCGCGGCGCCACGAACACTGGCGGGCAGCGAGGGGTTAATTTGTCAGCGTTTGGCACCCACCGGCGCGCCACCGGTGAGAATCTCGGAGGCTACGTGAAAGGATGGGGAACTTCGCGCGCGCGCCTCTAGATGGTACCACGTGACCAAATGGATTAGAGTTACTGAATAGGCTCCCTGCAGGCAGCCTATACAGTAACTCTATGCAGTATAGACTACAGTATGTACAGTATTAGGGAGCCTATACAGTGACTCTATACAGTATAGGCTACAGTATATAGTCTCTACAGTATAGTATATGCAGTATTAGATAGCCTATACAGTAACTCTATACAGTATAGGCTACAGTATATAGTCTCTACAGTATAGTATATACAGTAGAGTATATGAAGTATTAGATAGCCTATACAGTAACTCTATACAGTATAGGCTACAGCATGTACAGTATTAGGGAGCCTATACAGTGACTGTATACAGTATAGGCTACAGTATATAGTCTTTACAGTATAGTATATACAGTATAGTATATGCAGTATTAGATAACCTATACAGTAACTCTATACAGTATAGGCTACAGTATGTACAGTATTAGGGAGCCTATACAGTGACTCTATACAGTATAGGCTACAGTATACAGTAATATTACACAAGTATAGTACAGTATGCAAACAGTATAGTATATATAGATAGCCTATACAGTAACTCTATACAGTATAGGCTACAGTATATAGGCTACATATATAGTCTCTACAGTATGTATACAGTATATGCAGTATTAGATAGCCTATACAGTAACTCTATACAGTATAGGCTACAGTATGTACAGTATTAGGGAGCCTATACAGTGACTATATACAGTATAGGCTACAGTATATAGTCTACAGTATACATATAGTATAGTATATGCAGTATTAGACAGCCTATACAGTAACTCTATACAGTATAGGCTACAGTATGTACAGTATTAGGGAGCCTATACAGTGAGAATCTATACAGTATAGGCTACAGTATATAGTCTCTACAGTAAAGTGTATACAGTATATAGTATATGCAGTATTAGACAGCCTATACAGTAACTCTATACAGTATAGACTACAGTATGTACAGTATTAGGGAGCCTATACAGTGACTCTATACAGTATAGGCTACAGTATATAGTCTCTACAGTATAGTATATACAGTATAGTATATGCAGTATTAGACAGCCTATACAGTAACTCTATACAGTATAGGCTACAGTATGTACAGTATTAGGGAGCCTATACAGTGACTGTATACAGTAAGGCTACAGTATATAGTCTCTACAGTATAGTACATACAGTATAGTATATGCAGTATTAGAGAGCCTGTACAGTAACTCTAAAATGGTTGGGCGAGAGAGGAGCCCGGCTCTTATTACATGACGCACGTGGCATGACGTGACGTGTTTCGGCAGTGACATTGGTCGCTCACCATTTCTTGAACGCTAATCGCATTGATGTCGACACGTCATCGTGACATGAGTTCTGCCGTAATTTTTTTTATCTAAGAGGGATAATTTAATAACATGGCGCAAATATATTTTTTTCTCTTTCGGCTCAATAAGTCCAATCACTCAATGTACACGAATTTGCATTGCGCCCTCGAAAGTGTTTAATGCATTATTCCGCATGGACGAAAAACGGAAACGTACCGGAGTGGCCGGTCAGCAATGTAACTTTCTACTGGAATTAGTGGTACTATAACTGGGTCACGTTCTCGCTTTGTTTGTCGCTTCGCATTTATTTGCCATATTCCAGCGAATTTCACGCTTGTACAGGAAGGGCCTTTAGAAATATTATAACTCCCACGCCGCAGGGAAATTGAAGCGCGGCGCCCGCGGACGAGTAATGAAATGCCCAATGAATTAGGTAATTAATTAGGGCTTCGATGCTTCGTTCTAAAGAAACCGTCACGATAGGCTATGGCAGAGGTGTAACCAATACTAGGGCGGCGCGTCATCCCCAGGAGTTCTTTCTTTCTTCTATTATTTCTTTCTTTTGGTCTAAGAGAAAAGAAAAAAAAGAAAGCATGCTCAAAGGTTGTGCCCACATGCGATCTCTCTGCGAGCTGGGAAGACGAGGAAGCAGTCCGAAAACGGGAGTAACGCGACACCTTGTTTTCCAGCCGGGCGAGCTTCTTCTTCTTCTTCAGTCGTGGGAAGGCTCTTGCACGAGGAGGTTGTGGGGGGAAAAACGCGAGCGAAAGTGCGCGGGGGGAGGACGCTGAGGGAGAGACCGCGGGAGTTGAGGCCTCCCTGGCCCACGAAACCCGAGTCGGGCGTGTGCGGTTACGTCGCCCGCTAGCTCTAGCTTCTCTTCCACCTCCAAGTGCAGCTTGTGTCGTAAGCGCTACGCGGGGTGGTCGGCGGCGCGGCGCGAAGAGCTGTTTCGTTCCAGTATAGTCGCCGTGTTGGGGAACAGACCCTCAATTCCTCCCTCCCCTACCTTTCTCGTTTCGTCTCGCGTTTCGCTTGCTGCTTGCCCCTATTTACCTACGATCGTCCCCCTCCTCCTTTTCCGAACCTCCCGAGTTGCGCCGATTGTTTTGCACGTTGGTTTTTTTTGCCTTCAAAGCGAAGCTTCGTTTTACGAACCCTCGTTGCCTTTGGCTGGCCGTGGCTGCTTGTCTTGCTGAGGGCGTCACGTCGGGAGAGCACGCGTGCGTCAGTTTGCGTTACGGTACACATATACGCAGGAATGAAACGGGCCAATAATGGCCAACCTTGTCACTGTCTGTTGCGCTTCGCGCATCTTTCTGCGTGTACGCATCTCCTCGTCATTCTATATTTCATTCTAAATTCCCTCGACCTTCGGTTTGGTGATACCGATGCTGTTTGCATTTCCGCATATCTCGTGAAGGGTGCATAGTGAATGACCATGAACACATATCAAACAGACAAACAAATGAATGAATGAATGAATGAATGAATGAATGAATGAATGAATGAATGAATGGAGCCTTTATTTTAAGGAAGGGGGCGGGCGGCTCTAGGCCGCTGTTGGGGATTCGTGGGGAAAGGAATGTGGGTTCCCGTATTGTTGGCTGAGGCACAGCTTCATCTCCGTCTGTGATCTCCCCGGGAGCTTTATGCGGACTCAGGTGCACGTTCAGTTCCGCCGCTCTCGCATGGGCTTGTCGACCCCTTCTACACTACTCGAAACAAGTCACTTTGTCTGCCATATGTCGCAATAGCTTTCTGTGTTTCAGGGTTATTTTGTATTCCAATTCCTAGTGTTCTAATGTCTCCGTGCAGTAAATGTTGGATGTTGGATCTCCCTTGTGAAAAAGTTGCACAGCTCCAAATGAGGTGTTCCAAGTCTACTCTGCATGACTCCTGATAATGTGTGCGTCGGGTATATAAGTGTTCGCAATCGTAGCTTGTCTGGTTTGGTGTCATTTCTCAAGTATGTGTGGTGTGTATGCAGCTTTGGCCATAACCTTCTTTAAAAAAAAACCTCTTCCGTGCGAGTGAGCCCACCCTTGTCGTCATACACATGTAATGGTGAAGCTTCTAATAGTCTCCGTTTACTGTCTGCTTTTATTTTAGTGCGAATGTAATGCATCATGCTTTTTTCTGGTGTCGTTGGCCACGGCATCATCTGTCGTAGGCACCGTTAATTCGGTCACCGCTTCGTACGAGTCAGTAAGGATCGGATAATTATTTCGCACACTCTGCTCTACAATGTCTCCCATGTCAATGGGAATGGTGTTGACCACTCCCCATATAGCTAAGAGTTCTGCGTGCAAGGTTGCGCCCCCTGGAAGCTGACATGTATGATAGTCATTGTGTTGGGGTGCAGATATGTGCTAACCCAGGCCATGCTTGCTATGTCGTTGGTGATTGCAGCGTCCGCGTAGATGTCAATGGTGTGCTACGGCGTTCTTAGTTCCAATCTCTTTTCAAATATTGTTCTAGCTTCCGCGTTTCGTCTGGCGATAGGGTGTTGTTGTCTCCGTATGCCCAGTGGTGCTTGTCATGGTGGCGTTATGGTCGCTTCCGCGGGCTCTGGCTTCGCATGGACTTGCTTATCCCATGCCATGATCTGTTTTCCTTGAGTCGTGTTTTCCAACAGGGATCGCATTCGAATTCGTGCTTCATTGATTATGTCCCGTATGGGTACAAACAAATAAAAATAAAAATGTGGAGAACGCTTAAGCTTCGCTTTCAAGAGTGGAACGCGATAGCATTCAAAGATCCCTGACTGCTTCTTACACTTCCCGACAAGTGCAGCTTATGCAACCTTAGTGGTTACCGGGAAACGCTGGCGCCGAACGCTATGCGCGAAGGCGAGCTTTCTGGTAGAAACGCGGCCTCTTGCGTGGGGCGATCCCGGAGATAGTGCATAACCGCGCCAAATAAATTGCATCATTTTCAGGTTTCCGTCATTGTTTGGCACTTTTAACATTTCAGTCCGAGAATTTTTAACATAAAAGGCATGTGCTGTGGGTGTTTTGTTTCATGGCATTTGTTTGTGGGTTGTCATTCTCAAAACACCGAGGAATAGCTTTGACAAGAATGTAAGACAAGGTATGAGCAACATTAGTGATATAATGGTGTGGTAATATAACCCGCATATGCCGCACGTCATATAGCAAGGCGTGGCATATCATCATCAGCAGCAGCAGCCTATATTTATGTCCACTGCAGGACGAAGCCTCTCCTTGTGATCTCCAGTTACCCCTGTCTTATACATATGCCTAAATATATTCTGAGGGCCTGCGTGGTTGGGGATGATTTAATTTCTCGGCCGCGGACGCTTCTCTTTTCACAGAAAACCAGATTCTCTCCTTGCTTTTTTGCTCTCCTCAACATTGGATATGGGGCATATGTTATTAAAGTCGTGACGTGTGCGGTATGTGCATAAACATAAAAAATAGATTACGCGTTCTATAGGATGCCAGTGCGTATCGCATTTATAGTTTCAGAACATTTAATTACACGCTTCACGAAAGCTAGAATCAAATGGGCGCGCTGGATCTGCATTTCTACTTCTTTTCTTTTTTTTTTTTTTTCTTGCTCTTTCTTTCTCTCTCTTTTTTTTTTTCGGTTTCGAGTGGTGCTGCAGCTCGCCACGACGGAGGCCCGAGCGTGGGCGGCGTGACGTATAGGCGGAGAGCACGCAGACATTCAATTAATCAGCCGCAGCTGAGCGGGCGCATCGAGTTGGAAGTTGTTCCGCGATCTCGCGTGTACTATATCCTGTTTCGGATATTCAAGACGAGGGGCGGGCGGGCGTTCGTGCGGATTCAAAACGTCGACGCATGTGGAAGCGTGTTTGTTCCTCCGCGCGCGGTGAGCAGCTGTCTCTTTTCGTTACGACGTCCGCTTGGAGAAACGTCCGCTCTGCAAATTGTGAAGCGGTGTTGTGGGTTGTGGAGAGCGGAAGGAAATAAAGCTTACGGTACAGAGAGCTGGCGAAGGAAAAAAAGGAGGGGGAAGAAAAATACGTCGAAGACAGCGAAGTTGTATACGAGATGTGTTCAGAAGAAACCGAACTTTCGAAATAGCGCGCCAACCGGCAGAGGGAGCGCGCTGCGGCTACTGAGCCTAGTCATGGCTAGGTGGCTATGCCACCGCCCGATTTAAAAGGGTTCGCCTCATCCATCCATCCATCGAGCGCATGTAGCAGCAGGTCATTTGCCG